>NW_018108236.1:0-1585 GCF_000183805.2 Loa loa | reverse complement strand
AATCGTTGGAAGGAAACAGTTCCTTTCCTTTATCGTTGGAAGGAAACAGTTCCTTTCCTTTATGTAATATTGAAACTAAGCAAATCTGCTTTCGCAACATTTGTGTTATTTTTTGGACTATTTTTAGAATCAAGCTTCTACACACTTAAATTATTTCCAACTTGACCTTGTATCATCGCGTCAATACACAACCAGGTGGCAGTAATCTATTACAGTATGAAGCTTGAACTCTCATTGTCTCATCATCTCATTTGCATTGTGATAACTTTTTCCAATGAAAAAAGAATCGCTGTTGTTTGTAATCACTGATGATATGAATTGACTGATTCGTATGCATAAATGAAAATACCCCTTTCTACTAATTTTTTTATCACTCATTTCAGATTGTTTCCAGAAAGAGAAGCAGGGGACTGTTACTGCTGGCAAGGAATTTTTCCTCTCTTTTGTTCATTTCACGCAGTTTTTCTTTCGTAGTCGTGAAGTTTCGCCTTTTTTTTTTAATAATTTGTATTTTTCAAAAATTTAATCCCTTTTTGCTTCGGCTTTCTGTGAATTGTTGTTCAATTCACAGATCTCTTTTTGGATTTGCTTTTTCTATCTTTTTGTAGTTTGTTTTTTCTTATGTTGGGGGTTTCTTTTTCCTGTTTTTTTCTTCAGTATTTGGTTTTCCTCATCTAATATTCCATTCTTTTGGTGTTTCATTTTAACCTCTGATGCATTTTTTAAAGAGTCAATTGTTTGATTTTATGACTCTGATTTAGAATCTCTGTTAGATAAAGTCATGTAGGGTTTCAGCTCGGTACCTGGTAGTGTGGGTTCAGAGATACTTTTTTCTCTCTCTGTAGATGCATCCGGAGTTACACTTAGTTGATGTGTGCCGTCGATTTTTATTCAGTTTTTTTGCAAAATGATTTTTCTTTTTTTTAGTTTAAAATTCAGAGTTTTCATTGTTTTTAAATTGTTAAAAAAGCTCGTCTGTTATCGTTTATCATTTTTTTTTCCGGAATACTAAATGCGGATTTCCTTTCGATTTTGGAATTTGTGGATTTTCTATTTTCATATTTTTTGGACGATTTGGTCAAAGAAGCGGAATAAAATTTGTTCCAGAATTTAAGAGGAGCCTTTTTGATCTTACTTTGTTTTGCATATTTATTTAAATTTATACTTTGGTTTCTCGAGTAAGCGATTCAGTCAGTTTGTACTTGGCCTTTTTCGTTCGTTTATGAAGTAGTTCATTTGGCGTCAGTGTTAATCGTCAGCGTATAGACTTGTAGTGCACCTAACACTATCAGTATTGTCTTTTATTATTATTGTTATTATTATTATTATTATTATTATTGTTATTATTATTATTATTATTATCTATTATTATTATTATTATTATTATTATTATTATTATTATTATTATTATTATTATTATTATTATTATTATTATTATTATTATTATTATTATTATTATTATTATTATTATTATTATTATTATTATTATTATTATTATTATTATTATTATTATTATTATTATTATTATTATTATTATTATTATTATTATTATTATTATTATTATTATTATTATTATTATTATTAT
>NW_018108235.1:283214-307648 GCF_000183805.2 Loa loa | reverse complement strand
ATACTAGAAATAGTTTGAAAGCACAATTGATTGAATTTCTGATGTGCTATAAAATAATTCAATCGTATACTGTAAAATCGTATACTATAAAATATTTTCTCGTCTGAAATTTTTTTTTGTTGTAATTGTGGTTATACATATGTGTTGTAAAATTTTTGGGAAGCTTTTTTTGTCACTTATATATTTACGTATACACATATGTACACATATATACCGTATTCTCAAAGTCTGATAAAACCATCAGTTGAGTACTGTCGTACTCTCATGGCAGCACATTAATAATACTTTTGCTACTGCTACTATGAAATAATACTGACTTGTATGTACACTTGCATGCTTCATGCATTAAAGGAAACGGAAGCCATGCTGTTAAGTCGTCTTAACGAAATTTAGGAAATTCGTTTGCCTTTTTTACAGTTTGTTGAACTTTGGCAATGAGATATTTAGCCGAGGTTAGAATAGTATTTGAAAAGCTTTGTCTTGACGAACTTTGATCCTTTCTCATCACCATGTCCATTCTCTGTTTGCCAAATGTACCTGTTTTGAATCACAATTGCAAGAGAACCTTGTGCAAATTGTTGTACTCTTCCTATTGTACTCAAAACGAACATATTTAAATATGTAACGCTGGATGCACTATTAATTATTCTTGTAAAGTCATTCGCGAAATGTCTGACGAAAATTTTCGTAACTTTATTTTCGAAATATCGTAGTTGAGTATGCTTAAAATTCCCTCGATACAGCAATATTCAGTCTTGAAAGTCTTATGACTTTCCTTCTTCGAAGTATATGGTAAATGCACAGATTTGCCCGGAGTTAAACAAAAAAGAGAACTGAAAGTGAAATATAGTGCTGCAGAATTCTTAAAAAAGTTTGGAAGGGATATAACAAAATACCGTCCAGAAACTTGACTTGAGTTACATCCCCGCTGCATTTTTCTACTCGAGTCAATTACATTTATTCAGCGGAATATATATCCACCGTGAAATATTAATTAACATCTGTACACAGTTTGTGGTCTTATCATCAAGTATATAAACAACCGGAAGAGAGGCAAAAATATTTCATTAGAATTTCCAAAAAAAAATGGAAATACCCAAAACACAATCAAGATTTTCTGTCTTTTGTTTAGAAGAGACAAAAACTGAGCAGTGCAAAGAGAAGATAAAAAGGAGAGAGTGAACACGTTAATTACCGGACAGTTAATTACTCCCGTATTTATAAATCAAAGTACCCACTTCCCATTTTATAGATGGTTGGATTTTGAAAGCAATGACCTACCATATTTAAGCACAATAAGAAAAAACAGGGAGTTTTGGATCTTGGCAAAAAATGCAAAAGAACCCAGCATGATGTCTTTACCCCCATCTTCTCTCTCATCGCAAACGTATATGTTCATATAGCCTTCCAAACATGAAGAGAAAAAGTTATTAATTTAAGTACACGGCAAAGGCATAAAAACAAGCCTCGCCAACATCATACAATATTACCTATTCGTTTAAAACAAAAAACGATAAGTATCATGCAACGGGTATAGATTATACAGATAACTGCTGGTAAATGATTTCAATGTTAAAAATATGTGACATCTCCAAATTCGTTTTGACAAAAGAAATAATATTAAAAAACAGCATGTACAAAACTGTTGCAACATGAAGGAATAGTTAAACATAAAATATTAACCGATGGGATCGAGCTTTGTCCTGCAAAGCAGGAACACTTGATTCTTAAAGGAAAAAAACTGATAATTTTAGTCAAAACTAGAAAACGCCAACAGAATCTGATAAATAAGTAACAAATGAACTAAGCTGTACTGATGGCTTGCACCAACCCTTGCTTTTCCAGTATTCTAAGGCGCTTCTCCACTGCATTCTTATATTTCGAAAGCACTAGTTTATCTGCTTCGTTCGACACTTGCTCTGACAGTGTATGTAGCATCATGTAAGCCGTCTGGTACCTGAAAAATTATAATTTTAGCTGTCAGTTACTTGGATAAAAGAAAGTGTGTGGTGAGTGCAAATTTTCTCCCAAGAGCTATCAGAATATCACTGTTCTTCAATATTATCAGTCCTCGCTTTATCATTTTACTTTCTAATATAAACTTACGAGTCTTGTCATGAGTTAAATATTTAGATCCGCTAAACCAATAAATAATTGTCTTTTCACTGTTCTATGACGAGAACAATGGAAGCAATAAAAGTGACAAATAGTAATATTAAGGCACAGAAAAAGTAATATATTACGTAAATACCGTTGAGAGCAGAGATGTGGATTGCCAAAAAGTTCATCTAAAGCAGCACTTTGGCAAAGTTGAATGGCATGTTTGTACATAATCCGCTCGGCTGATATTACTGCCATAGCAGGATCAGGACCTGGTAACCCAAGAGATGCTAACTCCTGTGATCGTATCTGAAATATTATTGCAATGTTACTCACGAAATTCAATTTAGACACCTCGTAACAAATATAATGACAATTGTCAAGAACTTCATCAAGCCTCTGTAAAGTTTTAGTTGAAATTTCAAAAAAGGAAGGTATTGAAAACTGCTATGAAAAATCATTTTTTTTGCTATGATAGATCCTTTTTGAATTAAAAAGAAATGTTTACCAAACACAGATGGTATTTATTATTGAAGCCTAAATGAAGATAAAGCCTTGAAATTTGATATCAACAACCTAAATATCTGAGTTACTTATAAGCTCATGTCTTTAAAAAGTTAAAAGGAAAATAGCTCGAAAGAAATGCTTACCAGACACTGGTGGTATTTATCATTAAGCTGGTTTAGTACATGCTGTACAGCTGGCGATGGATGCAAGGTTTCTGACGCGACTTGTTTCTGCGCAAGAAGAAGAGCTGACGAAAGCATATGAAGCGCTCTCACATATACAACTAGTTGCTCTGCTCGGCGATATGCATCTGATCGTTCTTTTTTCTACAATAAAAACAAAATTTTACGAAACAATTTAATAAGTTTAACCGTTTAAAAATTTTAGGTAACAAAGCTTAAGTGAAATAAAGCAGGTATAAAATGGACTAATACCTAAAAGAACTCTGTAATATTAAAAAGAATTAACCTTCCGTGGTGGCATCGAAAGGGATACAAGATTTCCCCTGTCTTCAGCAACATTAACAAGTGTCTCAACTAACTCAAGTACAAATCGCAGCTTCGCTAGCACTTGAACATGTTCTGCCTGGAAATTAAAGAGTGAGTATTTATTTGGTAAAAAAAACCGAAAGAAAATTTGAGATCTTACAGATTTACAATTTAATAGGAACAAGAAAGATTTCAAAATAATATGGTTTTAATTTACGAAACTACTAGAAATAGATTAGAAAATGCAGTAAAGTAATGTGCAACTGAAACACAGATAGTTAAAAATATGCATACAAATGTGTACAGAGCAAAAAAAAAAAACGAACCCCCATAAGAGTTTCCTGCTCCAACGATGGTGGGATATCATTTAATGAGGGAAGAGTATTCTGACAGTTTGGTGCTGATGCATTCGTATTTGACGTATTCTCGGCGACCTGAGTGCCCGTACAGATTCCTTCATCTGCTGTTTCGCTTTCCATGAACTGCGAACGAGAAGATAAATCTGTAGTAACCATGAAAAGAGTTAGTTATGGATAAGTAAATGTCAATGTATTGACATATAGTAAACCAAATCTATTAGACAACCCTAATATTAAAGCAATTTGCACTATTGTGGATTACCACTTTGAGCATCCAAAAAACTGCTGCTTCATAAACAGACCTCAAATATTGCAAATCACGTTATAAAAGGTGATTTGATAAACCTCGTTGGTAAAAAGTAGTCTGGAAAATGTATTAGTATAACTAAAACAGTTTGAAAAATTTACTGGATGCAAATGGAAGATGGATTGGCTGGCTCAGCTCAGCGTCCTCTTCTTCCTCACTCAGACTGCTACTGTAAAGAAAAACATTATTTTCATGATTGAAAAGCATGCTCTGAATCTGTAGTACATAATTTTTTTATTGCCAAATATAATTACTGTTAAAAAAGTTGCTCGGCTGACTGGTTAAAAGCGACTGACTGATTTTTCAAATATCCGAGCTGCAAAGGAAAATATTTCTTGGTTTAAAAAATTTTTTAAACAATGTCACATTTTAAAGTTATAATGACTACGATCTTTATATTCAAATGGAATCTAATCTTCCAACTCTTTAACATTTCACGGATTTCATAACTACAGACCTCGTGGAAATTTCATTGGCAGCTCGCGGAGTAACACGAACAGTAAGCGATGCACAAGATCGCGGTGGTGATACCGAAAGATATTTTAAATTATCCACTGGAGGTATTGGTGAGGGTTGTGGTGAACTCGGTCTTCCCACATCTTCTTCCATAAAAGATCGAATATTTTCCACACTACTATTTCGTCCTACTTCTGCTTTTTCCTTGTTCATTCCTCTTTCATCCTTAGGGGTAGTGTGAACAACGTTCACAGCGTCCACTTCCAAAACTGGTTCCAGAATTTTTCGATTGCAGCCTCCGCTGGTAGCATTAGCAGTAGCAGAAGGAGTTAATTCTGGTGATAAGCTAGCATTAGAAGTCGTTGCAACTGTATCAATGGTATATTGTCGTGCTCGATTTGCATCGTATTGTGATGTCCGTGAATCTTTCACAAAAAAATTGTGCTAAAATTTCGATTATTAAGATAACAGAAATCTGAAGAACTTTCTCAAAGATGAAACTTAAAACTAAATCGAACTTTGTTATAAAAAGGTAACGAAGCTCGTGCACACTGAGGCAAATCAAAATAAAGTCAAACTAGTTTTTTGTAGAGTGAACTGATTTACAAAAAGATGTTGAGCAATCTGTCGGTAAAAATTAAAAGAACCGAAAAAGATTATTGCTTCAGCAGGAGATACACCAAAAAATCTAAAAACTAGCAAGTCGCTAGACTTGTCTGACCAAAAAAAAATTTTCAGGACCACAGAAAAATGGAAAATTATTCCATTGACAATTAAAAATGCTAAATTCGAATTTTTTAGTATGTATAGTAGTTACTCGAATTCTAACAAAAAAAATGAAAAAATAAAACTAACTTGTGGGCAAACTAATATATTCAATGGATGGAACTTTGGGTTCAACAACGGTAGCAGTACCACCACTCACACTTCGCGCACTACACCGCTGAATGCTTGCAAAATGATTATGATGTGTAGAACCATTTCGCCTTTCTTCCATTTTTGCGTATGCCAGCCTCTGGCTTGGCACCGGTACAGCACGTGCATTAGATGCAGCATTAAAAATCTGAAACAGCAGCAGAGTGTGAACCATAATTCTGTCCTTCACCTGCAACTCTAATTCATTTCATGACAATCATCGTTCCGGCGCGAAGTAATTAGCGCTATCAAACTGATCCACAGCATTTTAAGAATACTTTCAGGAAAAGAAAGAGAAATTCGACACTTATAGGCATACTGTATGATGCCGAATTGAGCACGACAGTCTTATACATCCAAGTAATGACAGTAAAAAATGATTCTAAGGATGATTCACATGAATACCTTAATCTGTTTGACAGGATTTCCTGAATATGAATCAATATTTGAAGTAGCTGCAGAGAATAGTCTCCGAGAAACAAGAGGAGAATGCGTTTTTGACCGACTGTTTGCAAGGGGAATTTGGGTGCCATGCATTGATGGTAGGAATGTGAAGTCGTCAGAATCGGAGACAAATCCTGTCTGGCTTGGTGTCGGAAAGGTGTTGTGCCTGTAAAGCGTGTGTATAGAAACATATTCTCAGGTAAAATAATTTATGGTGCTAGGTACTAAATAACGTACTATTTGGAATGGAGAGATACACAAAAAGTCTGAAATGAGGACATCAAATGTATCAACCTGTATCTAATCAAAGATTTTAATGTTAATTTTTATGGGACTTCAATCCATGGAAGAAAAGTAAAATACCGCGAGCTGATAGGATGAGGTGAACTCAATTTTGAATTGGTAACGGTACGCCCGGCAACAGTTGGTGATGTTACAGCAGGTACTGCAGGCCGATGAGATGGCGAAGATACGAGCTGTGGTAAGACAGCCAAATCGTGGTGTTTTGTTGTTGTGATAAATGGGTGTGAAAAGAAAGTCTCTGAAGTGAATTTGAAGTAGACTAAAACTTTTGTCAAACAAACTCATAAGACCAAAAAAATTTGTTCACTTTCCAGTAAAAGTAGGTTAAAAGAAAGAAAGGAAACAGGCGCATTCATAGTTTATGAGAAAACAGAATAGTCTGAAACTCTAACATTAAGCAGTGGAATTATTACAATATATTAATGTCCGACATTACTATGTTGCAGATTATCCAAACAAAAAATCAAAAAAAACCCTTTAACACTCAACAACTACTTATTTGTTCATAACCGCATTTCTTCGAAATGATATTTTAAAAAAACAGAAAAACATCTCTGGATTAAACTTATTATTCAACGAATTCAAAAGCCACAAGTATTTAATTTTTGGAGCGGATTCAGTATTTCCCGACTAAGCATTAAACATTATTAAGTAAACTTCATGCTAATATTAATCCGCAGTTTGTGTACTTATGATTTTAAATAATAGAAATTTCTCTTCCTTTTTATTGGAAAAACCCAGTACTTAATAAGTTACATGATGTAACACCAATTGAAACCAATGGTGTATTTTTTATGAACTGCCAATGAATCAATTTTCACTTAATTTAATGTGCAGGAAAAACTGTCACCTATGTTCTGAACAAACTTTTTCCAGCAAACGCTTTAACTAGTAATTTTTTCAAAAGGCTCAATAATAAAATGGTGATATGATATTTAAACTTTTCTAGCTCTATTTGTAGAGATACTACTTATTTTATTCGGATATAAAGTAAACTTATTACCGAATGCAATGCGATCTTTCGGATTTCTTTTCAGCAGAGCAAGCAGTAAATCTTTCAGTAAAGGACTGCAATATGTTGGAATGTTTGGTCGAAGCTCTTTATTTCGTTCATAAAATTGTTTCAAAGCCTGGGGTGTTTGTGCTTGAAATGGTGCTTTTCCCGTCAAGCATTGAAAAATAATTGTTCCTACCGACCACAAATCAGCTTTAGCGCAATACTGCAATGACATTATCACCTGAAATTGCATATTAATTACCACTAAATAAAATTACACTAGACAAAGCCTGAAATTCCAAAAAAAAGTTTCAAAGGAAAGACCTCTAGTATTTAGTTTCTTACAGTGCTAAGAAATCTATATAAACAAATTTACTTCAGGAGCCATATACATCGGCGAACCGCAAAGAGTGGCTGCCATATGACCATCACCTAGAAAACGTGCAAAGCCAAAATCAGCAAGTTTTACAATTAGATCCGTAGCTGGAGGATTCGGTCGCTGTCCTGGATTGCACAGCAACAGATTTTGAGGCTTTAGATCTCTGAAAATGTAGTTGATATTAGTCCACCTAATTCTTTTTCCGAAAAAATTACTCTGCTTTTGGTAATAAACAACGACCAATCTAACAGTTTGCACTTTACAAATAGAAATATAATCTGCTGGAACCACAAAAAACTCCGTCTAGGAAGTGTTCTCATGAACTTTGCACAGTCATAATTCACAAAATACAATTGCTTTTCATTTAAATTTATTCCGATTAATGCAATTAACGACTAACAGAGTTTCAAAAATAACTTGAAAATGATTCCAACTTACGGGTCATTTCTAATTTTGAATGAAAAGACAAATTTGAAATGTGTATGTCTGAGATATTACACAATAATGTTCAAATAAACCTATTATATTTTTGGACCTAATAATTATACTTTTTTTTTTTTGTACTTATATTTACATCTATATTTTATCCCGTACAAAAGCAAATGAGAAAATGACCTGTGCACGATTCCTTTTTTATTAATTGCTTCAATGGCCCGAGAAATGTGAACAAGAAAATGCCGGATGGTTATTTCAGGAAGTGTTACTTTATTTTGCAAATAGTCGCCCAAATCTCCAGCATTGCAATATTCCATTACCAAAAAAACGTTGGTCGGCGTCTCGACACATTTCAATAATGCCACTAAATTTTCATGCTGCAAATTCGACAACTCCTGAAATTACATACATCTATCTGCCAAGCGCAATTAACGGAATTTTTTTCCGAAACGATAAATGTTGATCTAAAACTCCGATAATCTTACCTTAAGTATTTTTATTTCTTTGGTGAGCAAATTTTTCGATTTAGTCAAACTTTTTTTTGCAATGCTCTTAATAGCCACTGGAATATCCTTGTGCTGAAACGCAATACATGTGAATTTGTATAATTTAAAACTGAAGATATTAAATGAAGCAGAAAGTAAGAAGAAGCTAATAGATGATGGTAATAATTTTGGAAGCTACAAATATGATCTTATTCTTTTCACTGGCCGAAAAACGCACTACCGAACGAAAACAACAGTGCGTTTTTATACTACTTAATACTACTTTCAAATTGCTTAAAAATTTTTAAGCAAAGAAAAAAACATATTAAATCGTAAATAAAGGATAATCTTTCCTTACCCTCCTCTGCTTTCGTGAACTTTTTTATTCTAAAATCCTTTTAAAACAATAAGAATCCTTTGGCTTTGTTCATGCAAAGCAGTGGTCAGACAACAGGTTAGTAATTAATAAGTGAAAAGGACAAGTGCGTGGAAACTCTAACCATATATCAAAAATACTGTTAAAAACCTCTAGAACATAATAACAAAAGTGAAAAGTGGATATATGCTGAATTAATTTCCCTTTTTCAGGGTGATCTTTTAGTTACAGAAAACAAAAACTTAGATCTACTGGCCATACCAAAGCTTCCAGTTCAAAAAATGTTAGAAATAAACATCGAGAAAAATGAGCGTCAACTAACATCAGTATATCGTCCTTTATAAACGATAGCGAATGCACCATGACCAATTAGATCTTTCTTTGTATATTCGAAGCCATCAAACTTTTCCATGTCTTCTCCTTCAACTCATCGCGATTCCTATAAAATCATGCTTGTCTTCAATGAATTATTTAATAAACTAATCTCGAGCCACATTCACATACAGAAATACCGGATGTAACATCGAGGTGAATAATAGAAAATTAGAGGAAATCAAAGGATAAATAATGCATAAATAATATTTCACGAGTTAATGTATATTTCGAGATGTTCTGTCAATGCCGATAATAACTTCTGCTGAAGAGAAAATTGTCAGATTTTATGGATTATGAGACACATAAAATGGTATCCTGGGACATTAGATGAGTACTTTAAAAATTATGTCGCTGCGGGAGTTAACCAAAAACATTGTGTATTGAGATTAATCCGTATATCTTTTCAGTGTGTTAGAGTATATGTTGAGAATGGCATGCATGCGAGACACCAAAAAGATGAAACAACGCGAACTGTGAGAGCAGCAGTTACAAATTAAACAAGATCTAATATTTCAGGATGGCAATGAAAACCAGCAATGCCATTCCAAGTAGTGCATTACGGATGAGATAATGCATCGATGAACCGAATTGGACAACCAGCGATCTGAGTCAGTAGTCATTTATCTGTCTATACGATATGCATCTTCCAGTTTCATTTATCCTTTGTCTTTCATCCTGAAAAATAGTTTCACTTATAAATAAATGCATGCAAGAATATATGATCCCATGATTCGTTCATCAATTAAATTTCCGTCAATTCTACTCGAAGAATCTGTCATTCTTCATACTACTTTAAACCTGGTTAGAACTAACACCAAACAATGAGATCAATTTTTCGTTATTTTTTTACTCGTCCTTTACCAGTCTAAACATCTTCTGCAATTTAATGAATTTTAAGAATGATGCTTTCCAAAACGGTTAGCACTGAAGTTAACAGTAATATGGCGTATACCTCCTTGTCTCCTTCCTAAGTCGTTAGCAAATTCAAATTTTGGTAATATTGTTTTATACATCCTTTGAAACCGATAAAATAATCATCTGATGTGATGTAATCCGGAATTTGGTATAATTTTTGCAAAAAAGTGAATTTTATTGTGCGCTTGGTGGCGACTATTATAGTCTTCTAGTGACTTCAGAAAAGAAACTTGTCCATCAAGAAAACATCAACGAACGGAATTCAATAACTAAAAGAATTGCACTATTAAAACTATCCGGTTCATAAGCATGCTACCCATATGACATAGGAAATGCTGCAGGACGACTTCCTGTGAAAAGTTTCGAAACATTACAAAAAGACGTTTTTGAATTTCTTCATGTGAAAACAAAGAAGAGTGAAGTGGCAAAGAATAGAACTGTTTTCAAGAAGGATAAGAATAACTTATTTATAATTACAATAAGAAAACTTCACTTCACTAAAATTTTGTCGCATGGACGCGAAAAGTATGGCAATATGAATGAGTGAATACTATTCTTCCTTGACAGTTGACAAATAAGAATGAGGAAAATGATGCAGAGTCCCCAATTTCAGCCATCTAATCAATACGCTCGTGGGACAATTCCACAATTAATTACATTTAGTAGTCTCTTATGGTTCGCTCCTCCTAAGCTACATTTACTGAAAAGAAACCGAGGTTAAATTTAAAAAAAATGAAAAATGAAAATACGAGGATGTGTAGAATGAAATTCTATTCAAGTTAAAATATTACGAAATATTCTCGAGCAAATGCCTGAATTTCCCACAGAGCATAGAAATTTCGAATAAGAATTGAGCTTTTTGAAATATCATCAGTGAGGTGATTGGATCACTTGGGTTGAATACGCATAGACTAAGAGGTGAGTTGTCGGAAGTTCAATGAATGTGTAAAACTACTACAAAAACCTTCAAGGATTCATCACCCATAAAGTTAGTTGGAATAATAACTGAACCAGAAATAAAATGAGTGGAAGTCCAAGAGACAAAGCTCTTGTCTTTGTCATCTGAATGATCGAGTAAACATACAAAGGATGTGAAGGGAGAGAAAGCAGGATGAAGAGATGATGAATAACTTTACGGAAGGAATCAAAAGCAGCATTGAATTTTAAAGACGGAAAGTACGAGGAGAAGTTGGCTAATAAGAAAGTTAGTTGGAATGGGTGACGAGGGGACCTCATTTGAACTAGTGGACAGGGACATGACGAAAGTACAACTGATTATCAAAAGCGGAACGGGAAGTGAAGTGTGTAAGAAGGAAAGATAGATGAAGGACAAGGTGGGAAAGGGATAAATCCATCTCAACTTACCTTGCACCATTCCACTATTGGATTTTCAGCTAAGCAATCTTGGTCTAAAGCATCACTTGGGAGACATGTAACAGGCTTGTATTCTATGTAACTTCAGTAGTAGCGAGGGAAGAGGATCGACTTTAAAACGATGACTACAACAACAGCATCAGCAGCAGCAGCAGCAGCAGCAGCACCCCGTGTAAACAGCACTCGCAGTCGTCCCGAAATGCTTCCATTTCTCTTTCAGCGGAACATTGATGGATGAGTGCGAACAATGACGAATGGTTGTATTGAGTGAGAAAGTTGATCCCTCCATAGAATGTGTTAAAGGCAACACCGCGATCGAATCCACCGCATCACATCATCTGAGATAATGTAATCAAGACGTTATCATATACCACTGGTGCTAGTTAAGCCATGTACCACAGCGGGGAGAGTAGTTCTTTAAAGAGTCACGCTAGCGAATTGAATCGATAAGTGTAACACAAATTCCAAACTCTATTCCCATCCGTTTTGCAAACTTGAACCACTTTTTGATTATCCCACGAAAAGTGAATTTGTCATATCCATGTTCAGGTAAATATTTTTATAGCATTCTTCATGGTCTGAAGCTTCTTTTCATGATTATATCAGCATACTCACTGGACATTCCGCATTTTCTTTTTTTTCTTTGTGGAAGGAGGTTTAATTTACTTTTTATTTCTGTTTTTTGAGTCAAATTAGCGAATCTGAAATGGATTGTTGTTTTAAATAAAGGGTAATGGGTGATCGTTCTTTAACACTTTTTGTGTAGGGAACAGAATGTTTCTGAAATGTTTGGTGACTCCACTTTTCTTCCCAAATCGAAAGAAAAGTAGCTAATCCAATTCAACAAAATAAAAATAAAAAATAAATCAAAACTCCCCAAAACAAATGTGGAATGTCCGATAAGTATACTGACATCAGCACAAAAACTTCAGACTATGTAGAATGCTATCAAAATGTTTACCCAACATAGTAGTTATTTTATGCCTCTGCTTTTCTCATGAATCTTTTTCAACTGGAACGTGCCAGGGGTAAAACATGGAATAGAAATCGTAGAAGGGCAAAACTTGCAAGAGGGACACATATTGACAAAACAGCCATGGCAGGGAGCGTGCATACGAAAACACAGGATATAAGTGGGACCAGCTCAAATCAATAGCCATGCAATGCTTCAAAAAATTAACGAAAATCCTGCAAATGTTGGGAATCACCGTTTCTAGTAATTAAGGACTGTAATCAATCATTTTTTCAATAAGATGCACATAGCCATCAGATTTACAAATGCAAACATCGTTGTAAATAGAATGTTTAATAGAATTAAATAAGCATCAAACTCCAATTCTTAAAAATGCATGTCCAAAGATAAGTTCATTTTCATGTCAACAAATGATCAAACTGAAAGCCCATGGACGTACATGGAATAAAAATTCAAACGGACTTGACCTCCTCAAACAACATCGATTCTATTCCCTTTATTCTAACCTCGTACAGTCTTGAAAAAGCATACCCACGTGATCTCTCCCTTTTGTAATTCATATAATCAATCTTAACAAAATAAGAAAGTCAATTCATCATCTATATAAGTCACCCAGTGAATATTACCCTTTTCATCATCAACATCAGCCATGAAAAATTTATTGAAATTACATATTTTGAATGTTTATGCATATTTACAGAATGAAAAATTGTTAAAGCTATAGTTATAACATTCAGATCCTTTCAGCTCAGAAACTGCGAACGACTTCACTGATTGAATTGCATATGAATATCATTATCAATCAATATAAATGATAACAGCAACGGGGTCCTTCCAGCAACGTACACAAGTCATGATTAGACATCTTAATAACTGCATATGTTAAACAATTGCTCAGATGGGATCAAACCGTCTTCCATAATTTTATCCAAAGTAATACAAGTTTTAAGCATGCCCTAACTGGAACTGATTAGCCACATGCAGTAACACCTCTAAAACAGAAGTAATAATATCTAAAAATGTGAAATGCAAATCGAGATAATGGAATCCTTTCAGAACACCTTGTATGGAAGGAAGAAAAAGGACTGAAGAGAAATCAATTAATTGTTTCAACATAATTTCCCGGAAACAATCCAGTGCATCCATTAAGTACACCCTCGTACCAACCATCTTCATTCTTCCGCAAAACATAAACAATGCAGTTTTCTCTAAGGGTTAATTCGTCCGGTTTTTCTGCTTCATAATCATATAGCGCAACTGCTGAAAATTTATTTCATCACACTGACGCTTATTTAATTCGAGCTTTTTATCTTATCAAAATCTGTTCCTATTAGTACTACATTAAAGTAATTATTTCACTTTAAAGCTGAAAAATGAACAGTTGCCCTCACAATATTCCAGTCCATCGAGCTTTCTCTATCAGAGCTATAAAATGTACGAAACTGCACACCCTTCTCGATGTAAACTTTCGGAATCCAATCATATGAACGATCAAATGGAGATTCCAGCAGAAATGGCGAACGGTCGTTAGTAGATGTGGGATGGTTTTTTGACAATGCTGACTCATAAATTGGTGTCATCGTAGCTTGCATCGGAGGAGGTGGCAGTGGTTCATTGTCCATCATTACAGAAATAGGCGGTGGTGGAAGTCCATCTATAGTAAGAAAACAGAGGAAAATAAAACTTATAAAGCAAAATCAGACGGCAAAATCAATAAACCGACAAGTTATTCTTATTCATTTTTATTCATATTAAATCAACGCCAAAAATATACCTAAACTATTCGCTGATAACCTGTATTGGGCTACCGATGCCAACTGAGGAGGAGGAAGAGGTACTGATTGCTGTGAATCTCTTTTCCTGCTTATAGTACCGTAATTCGATGTATTTGAAATACCGTTGTAGTTCTGGCTTCCGTGTGTAACAGAAGAAAATCTTTGAGGATCTATGATTGGAGTAGTCGCTACTTGCGGCGTACGATAGTGATCTCCACGCGTTGTCGACGAGCGGGAAAGCTGAAATGAATGGTGATGAGCTAACTGCACACCAATCTAGCCAATTCTTACTAATTACATATATCATCCACTCCATTAAATTCAATACAGTGAGACAGATGGAAAACCATTCTGCCGAACATTTATTTGGTACTAAACCTGAAGCAAAATGTCGGAATCGTTTCCAAACACAATGAACAACAAGCATTCAATTCACTAGTGCTGTCTGCTATACAGACTTGTAAAACAAAAAGCTGACCAGATGTGGCGCTTGATGAGAAAAGCGACTGCTCGAATAGCTATTAAGGTATACTTGCTAATCACCTTAACAAAAAAGAAAAATCAAACCTGTTTCCACCTTCTGAAAAATAGAAAAAAATACCGTGGCAGTGATATTTGCTTTAGGGAGCAATTGTTCAAAATTTGGGAAAACTGGGTAATGTGCACTAGTGTTTCCATGAGATGGAGTTGAGGCTACACGTGTAACAAGTGACCGATTCGCTAGCTCGGGAGTTTTAACACCATGTCCCAAATTATCCAGTACCGAATAATCGATTGGAGTACGTTGGTAACGTTGAAGAGGTTCCTTAAGAACAGCATATTTTAGCAAGCATGGGAAAAGAGGAAAAAAAAACTGAAGAAAAGAGGAAAAAAACTGAACAATTCACAACTAATTCACAATAATACTGAAACCTGGATGATTAAATACCTGAACTCCAACAGCAATAACTTTATGTTTCCTCTGAGCACATTTGTTTATTGTTAATAACCCGATTTCACGCCTCGCCACTTTTTCTTTATGAATTGCAATGATTTCTCCTACATTGTGAACCTAAAAAGCTGAATATCGAGTTTGAAACACTATATGTGACAAAAGCAATATTCTTTAGAATTTCAAACTATTTTTAGTGAATTCTAAATAACTATTGCGTTTAATATTTGAATTTTTACTTTATGATCAATAATTACTGTTTAATTCAAATCTAAATGATTGAAGTGGAGAGAATTTGCAAGTGAATGAAGTGACCTTTTCATTTATTTTATCGTATGTCAAAAGGTGTAACGGGATTCTGAAGAGGCCATTTATTGCACACTTGAAAAATGTCAAGCTAAATATTCAGACAGCAATTGAACATAATGGTTTTCTGGACATTTCAGATTATGAGCAAAAAAATGTACCTGCGATGCCATATTACTGATTTTATTAGTCTGCAAATCGAGTGCATGCAGCAGAGCATAAGCTAAGGTATTCACTTGATATGCTACACTAGCGAGACTTTGCACCACATATCGTCTCGTTTCATCAAATGCCGCTTTTTTATCTGGTGCCTGAAAAGAAAACATTGATCTAAGGATTTTTCAGATCACGGTTAAAAGAAGAAATTCTATTTGCGCATAATAGTCGTTAAAATTTCTTTCAAGTTTGCTTACAACTTGAGTACTCGAAAAAAAATAACTGGCCTTTCTGAAAGGCCATTCTGCCCGACACGAAAGCAGCGTAATCCACGACATGCTCATTAGTCTGCGGAAAAAAGTCTTCAAATCATTCCCAACATTCTTTGATAAATGCGATCTTCAAGTCATGTGAATTGTTGAGTGGATTCAAAAGATGCTTTTGACGATCTAATTATTATATATTTTGCTCTGAAGCACTTCGACTTGTCTGAGGGTAAGTTTGCTTAAAGTCGGGACATGGCCAAGATGGAGGATATTAAATGTATTACACATACAAGCAAGCGTACCTGTGCATAACTGGCTTCACAGTAAGCAGCGACCCGTTCTAAATTTGAACAACTGCTTTCCAGATTCGCTCGGCCATCCGGAATCTCGTTTTCAATCAGGCTGCGCAGAGTAACGGCACGTTCAGGATCGTTCATCATTACTGTAAATTTAAATGATAAATGGGATACATTGTTGAAATCACAGAATTAGCATGCAGCGTTAGAATCCAATCACCCATCATCCCACCTGTCCTCTACAGTCATAACTACCTAGCCATTCTGTCCACTCTCTTGCTGCCGGAAGGAAGACTGTTCCCAACATCCGCAAAATACAACCGATTCCCAGGTGCTGTTATTAGTTAGATAGTGCCACAGACATCCCCTCCTCTCCTTTTCTTTCCAACAAAACATTTCGAGAACAGAAAGAGCACATTCTTCGTTCTCCACAAATTCCACTCCAACACTTAATCTCTTACTCTTCCCTCGTTATCTCCCAATCCATCTCTCTCATATGATCATTCATTTACTTTCACTTCCCGTCACATTATGTACCACTATGTTCATATACTTTCTCCATCCCTGACCGAGAAGTGTTTTTCGAATATCAACATTCCCTGGCATCTCTTACGAATCTGTGCTACTTTCTTTCATTCCAGCTCTTGTCACAATAACTGTAATCTCATGGAAAATCCTTAACTCTCTTACCTCCTTTTTTCTTTCTCTCTCTCCTCATGAAACCAGAGGAACTTCGTTTCGAAATGTTTGTTTCCTGCTTGGTTTTGCGATGAGAAAGCGGGAAGAATACAGGATGGAAATGGAGTCGAGCTCGTAGCTTTTAGCTTTTCAATGTGGGTTATATCAAAGGTTTTTTCATGATCAACAGATCTTTCTTAGATTTCACCGAACTGCAACAAATACCTTGATCAATATATGTTGATAAATGACAGTTGTCCATAACATATACAGTTGCATTGCAATCGAATGACTAGTTCGCCATACCTGTTTAACCTTACCTGATAGGAGAAATCATCTGAAAAAATATAGTTTGAATATTCATTGCATTATGAAAACTTTGGGATGATTTTGGATGCTGGAAATGAGCAATGATATTGTTAATGAAAAATGATAAAGAAATAAGAATGCAATGCTTACATTAAGTATAATCTGATATAAGTCAGAGTGATAATCAATCTATCCATGCATTTTCATCACAGTTTCGAAAAGTTTTTGGAAAACTCTAAAAAAATGAGTTCCTTCGGAAAGCAGATTCTTCTTAGATGTTAAAGTCAAAAAAAGTAAACGAACTTGTGAACAACTTGCCGCAAGCAATTATGACTAAATGAGAATTATCCTTGAGCACATCCATTTGCGACTTGATAAGTCATCGAAAAAAAAAACCAACTGTGACACAGGAATAAAAACATGTCGAATAAATCTCTCATTGATTTAGATCCTGCGAAATTTACTCCCTTCACGGATGACAAAACAGAAATAACACTCCATAGTAACTATACAACATAATTACCTATAAAGAAGTGATTTTTAAAATTTACAGAAACTGACCAAATCCTCAACCAATCCTTCAGGTAGCTAGTTCTCAGTCAATGATGATTCATTCAATTTTTTTTACTTGTGACGCAGGAGGCACACTTTTGCAGCATTTCTTGTAATGTAGTATTTCTTATCCTTCCTTGTCCTCTCTTCCTCCTGCCCACAAGATGTGTTTAAGACCATCGCGGAGAAAATAGCCAACCATGAAAGTTAAAGTACTTCATGGAGCTCTGCTAAGATCTGAACTTCGAGTTCCGTTTCCTCGCAACTTTACACCTGCGACTCGTTTGAAATGTCAATTTATCAGTCTCTATGTTCATCCTTTATTTCCTTCCGACTTTTCCATTTTCTTACAATTTGTTACGCTCATTTCAATGATCCATTGATTAAGTTCATAAATGTCTGTTCATGTCGAGGGAAGTGTATCAGTTTTCCACAATTTTTAACTTTTAGTCGTACTACGTCCTTTTCCATTTCGCTACATAATTTCACACCTTTCTTTTCGACTAAAAGTTATTCATCTTATCCCCACTCAGCAAAATGCTCGTTCTTTTGAATTATAAGCAACAAAACCTCACTGGAAGTAGAAATTATGAGCGAAATTTCATAGATGTAGTAATTCAAACAGTCGACATCATTTTTAAGGGAGAATGAAACTTTCGGATGCTTATTTTTCGAAATATTCTGGGCTGCTTACACCTATAAAACAAGTATTAAAAAAATTTCTTGAGGATTTTCATAAATTTTGAATTGCAATATACTGTCGTCTTTTGCATTTTAAAATGTTTAGAAAGAAATTAGATGAAAATTTTGATAAACTCCTTGAAGGTAAAATACAAATTTGATATTCTACACATAATGCACGGTAATATAAATGAAAATGAGAATTTTTATATAGTAGAATGCATGTAATCGATATTTTTTCATGGATCCGTGACATAAACCTGATGGATAACCGGACCTGATACCTGTATCAATAGCCTAGTTTTTACACAACAGTGCGTGGGATCAATCTGAATATAGTGTCTAGAAGCTAGAAGTTCACTCATCCAAAAGTACTGTTAGAGAGAATAGTGAAGCTAAACTTGTGGGCGGAAATCGCGCTGAGCATTCTATATGCGATGACATTTTACAAATTTCGGGATTGAAAGGACTGTGTGCAAAGACGGCATCAATATTGATTGTAACATGGTGCGTAAACATTTCTATAATTTTCTTTTAATTTTTAAATAACTGTTAATTTCTCGCTCATTTCAATCTTTCACATTGTTCAATACTTCAACATCGCGCAGAACATTAAAAAACTTCTCTGTAAGTGACAGAAATACATTTAGGAAGAAGCTAATTTAATAGAGAAAGAATCTGATGAAATTTACTTCATTGGGAGGATTGATTGTTATTTCAAGCCAAGCTAGAACTAAGCAACTTATGGAACTCTCTTCTACTAGTACACAAGAATTAATGGTAGGGTATCATAAGATTTGCAACGATATGTGATATTCATCCATTAAGTTCAAAAGAAATTGAACTGTATTCAAAACCATAATCAACACAACATAAAATTTGTAATAATTTGTATTGTTAACAAAAAAACTTATTATATTTTGCATAACATAGTTGAATTATTCCTCCAGTCTTGAATTTTGTCACCACTAATAGTGTAGCAATATTATCATACAAATGTAATTGGGAGACTATTTGTTGGAATTCTGTTGGAGACTATTTGTTGGAATTCTGTTGGAACTCAGAATACCTTGTAAGTATCATTCCATTCAGTCTCACTCCAGTAGCCAGCTTCATGGACATTTTTATGTGATTCATACCAAGTGAAATTCGCTGTTGGATGAGGTACTCGCCAGTTACCGTAATCCGCCTGAAGTTAGTGGAATCTTTTATATTTGATTATATTTATATTATAGTCAGATACGCTTCACTTAGCTCATGGGTCAAAAAAAGGCTGTGAAAATTGAAAAATGAGGATGAGAAACGTTTGACCTAACTTCAAAATCACCTAGTGTCGGAGCAAAACGTGAACCTGGGCGATTTTTCAAAAGCGAATTGATGATAACCCTTGCACCTTATAATTTGCTTTCTCCCTGACCCAGCTTGCACCTGATTAAAAATTACAGAACATACCTTTAGTACTTCTTCAACATTGCAAGGCACATGAAATAATCTTCCCAGTAAAGCTCCTGTACAAATCTGTGAAATGGGTGGATAAATCCAGCGAAATTTCTTCCTTTTACTGACTATCATTCCACCTACCCAAGCGGAATCCTTGTTTTCGTACAGGAAGAATAAATCTATTTTGATGTTTGCCGAATAAACGCTTAGTTCTAATGAGTCGTTAACCTAAACAGAATTTTAATTTTCATTTTTGGCGAACGTATGACTGCAACTAAATAAAACGAATAAAATTTTAGTTCCACTGATTAATTAATTAACAAGTAATTAACGGATTAAATAATTATTGGTAATCGATATCTTCTCCGTTATGATAAGTCACAGTTTTGTTTAATTATGCAAAACAGAGCAAACTTTTCCGAGGATCCAAAAAAGTTTGAAATCTTCCGACTTCTCCATATTTTTCAACATCCTTAGATCTAGAGAGGTAATTTTCATCGCCATATCAACATCCGTAGTATCTCTGATAAAGGAACATTCCCTGTACCAACCTAATAAAATTATCTGTACTAAACTGAATAAATCCTTCCTCGTTTATTCTGTCTCACTAATTTTCTCTTCGTTGGAACAAATAAGCTGCCATAGCAGTAGAATTCTTTCAAAATGATAATGGAAGTATGATTATTGTTCTTAGCTTGCTATTTGCTAGCAGTGGCTTTTCTACTTAAAAGAGGAAACGAAGTAAAGAGCCATACAGCTCGATTATGCAAGAAAATTTCATCCCTACTTTCATTAATAATTGAATTTAAATGCGGCAACGCTTACGTCAATGGAAACAAAGAGAAAGTGAAATTCAATACAATCTCAAGAACATTTGTAAATGAATTTAAAAAGACCAAGAAGAGTGCCGCCGAAAAGAAACGGCGTTGATGCGTACGATTCCAGAAAGTCCCGAAATCCAGCCATATTGTTGACATAATCATCAGGAATCACTGATTTATTCCAACTACTCGAAACATTCAACTTGATGCAATCGAGGAACCTTCCATTGCTCCATTTCCGGAAGAATTCTTCCTTGTTTGCTGGTACCCACGTTTCTCGTTCGAATACATGCTTCTTAACTGCGTATAGACTAAAAAGAACTTGTTCAGTTCGTAATCTTTCAAAATTATAAAGATTATTCACTTTAACCATACGTAGTTGCCAGTTGAGGCATAGATGCGTTGCCAATATGCCTCATGAATTACCGCTTGCACAGTTTAATCCTTCATTTGTTGTTGGTGGTTTTTCCTTAGTATACCGTAGTGATTTACATAAGTTCTTCTGTCTTCCAAAGAAACTATAACAATGTTCTTCTCTTTTTCATTAATTTTTCTGCATCCATTATTAATTCTAAGATATTTCATAACATCTGCACAGATTGTACTTGATATATAAGAAATTTATTTAAACCGGACAGCTTTTAATTCCCTGAAAGGATATAAAATACGACTTCTAAACTGTACCCGTAAGCAGCTCGCAGATCTTCATCTCGCACAAATTTTACATAATCTTCATTTGACGAATTTACCATTCGATAAAGAATAATGTTTCCGATTGCTACCGGGTTTTCTAAATTATCATATGTCCCAAAGACATATTTATCGGGAATGATATCACAAAGCCAAAATAAATGGTCGAGTTGCTTCAAATACTCCAGTTCTTTTTTTTCCTAAAGGAAGCGAGTGTGAGGCCCTGCTGTTGACAGGTCTGCTTATTTCATATGACATTTTACAAAATAAACGAAAGAATTTCAGCAGCTGGATGAACATTATCCCTACCTACGAAGAAAACACGAAATATATGAAATGCAAAAAAATCATACCAAGCGAAAATTGCCGTCGGTGATATCAGAATGATAATCCGTTACAGCAGTATATTTGATCAAGTCCTTTATATTGCTCTTAATATATTGAGTGTAATAAATTATCCCTGTCAGGACAGTTATTGCAACAAAAAAGCGCAAGCAAAGATGTCTAATCTTCAGTAATACCATTGTCCGTCATAATGTGCACAATAAAACAGTCCTGAAAATGGAAGATGCCGGGGATGGTTGTCTAACATCATGAAGAAAGTCATAAACACCGTGTTCTTCACCAGGCTGTTAAAAACACAACGTGATTTTACGTCTTACCACGAAAATATTTGACTTGTTAAACGTTAACGTAAGTGATCTTCTTCCAAAAGTTTTGCAAAAGATTGGTCAATTGGTCACCTTTGACGACATCTGTTAGTTACTCTCTCCATTAGATAACCTTACAATTAAAGTCACTGTTAAAGAAAATGAAGATCTTTTAGCGGATTTGGCTTATTATCAAATAGTTTGTGATTATCTAACGGTCTTTCGAACATTTCTTTGTCTTGCCTGGGTTTCATGATTGCAGTTCACCGTTTCCTGTCATTTGTTTGCATTACTCCAAACATTTCTCTGTGAAGACAGGTCTGACGACAATAGCGCAGCACTCCACTATTCGTCATAAGTGAACGGATTATTCTGTTGGAATAATTAAATCCAGATAGACTTAAAGCCAACAGCACTGTAATATTTACCTTTTCTTTCTGTAACTTTTACTGTTAAGAGTGACAGATAACAGTGTTACAGGGAATTTTTCCTGCAAAAGTATTATTATATGCTTCTTGTAGGTCTGTATGAATCTTTCCTTCTCTTTTTTCCACTATTTTTCATTCATTTTAGAGGGTAAGATGAGTATTGTCTAATCATTCATATCAGAGTCAGGTGCTCATCAGTATATACCATATTTTTATGCACTGGAACCAAAGATAATCTAATTGTGTGACTCGCAATCAACGAAGTACCTTCTATCCTCCAATAGAAATTTGTTCACGAATGGAGTAAACCACTGACAGACAGGTTGTACAGAATGATTAGGTAGTCTAACAAGATCAAGAAAATGTGATGTTATATTATGGTATTATGAAGCTTGGCATTCTGGTGAAAAAGCAGAAGTTGAAATTCCAAAAATGTCGGCAGAAATCAATGAAGAATACAAAGCATATTCTCCACGACAGAGGAACTCTCAGTTAATGTCAGTTTAAAGACTCGATTAATGTACTCTCGTGAAGAAATAACAGTGTTGCTTAGTAACGAATAGAAAACGATTTAAAGTAAATACATATAAGCAACAAAATGTAAGACGAAATGCTGAGACAAGCTGTACTTGGTTATTAATAAGGTAAAGTTTATTGACAAAAGGTGAAACACCGATTACGCTAGAAACAAAAAGAACTGAATCTGGTAAATAGAATAAGGTTATGCGACAGGATAAAAATAATAGTGTCGGTAGATAGACGATAATTGGTGAAGATACTGAGTGATAAGTGGTTACTCCAAGCAGTCTGTAATATTTATCCGATACTTCAGAAAAATAGATAAGAGCAGCATTCAGTGGAAAACAGTTTATAGTAGGAATCTAACAGAATGTCATAAAGTTGGGATTATTTATATTCAGCTATCTATTTCAGGCACAGAGAGAAATTATTCTCATTTTCTTTTTTTTTTTCTAGATGTTTAAAAGTCATTCGAATGCAACAGCGTAAAATGAGCCTAAACAAGAGTTTAGTGCTAATTTGCTAATGTTTTGCGATATATTTTTTCATCTCTTTTGAATAACATATTAGTTTTTTTTTNTTTTTTTTTTTTTTTAATTTTAACAGATTATTTTCCGTTTTCGACTGCGATCAATCGCACTAAAACTAAAATTGGTGAGGAATATACAGCGATATTACAAAACAGTTATGATTCATTCTCGAAACTACCGACTGCAGTCGTAAGATATCAAAAATTCCGAAAATCTTATTTTAAGAGTGCTCAGTGAGCTGTCAAAAAATGAATATGTTCAGATGCTTTAATTTAATTCAGTAGTCTATTTCTCATGTAAATCTAAATCCTCCCAGTTTTAAGCGACATTTGGGTAGAGGATCCAGAAATATGTGCCGAGTATTTAAGTGAAGCGTGAAGCAAAATTACGATATCCTATTCTAATTTCTTGGGAAATCTTTTCGAAACATTAAAGAATTTAATTAAAAGCCAAATGAGCGACGACCACTCACTATGATGCAAATCACAACTTGACATTTATTTGCATTAATAAAGCATCCTCCAAATATTTCGTTTCATTACTTCTTTCCAGCACTTCATATATCTAAAAAATAAGGTTGAACGACAAAAAATGTAGATTGTATCTCTTTTCACCTTAAAATTTCACTCTGTTTACTTGAAAAAAGTCCTTTTAGAATTTTGGACTGATAAGATTAAGGATAATCAGAAGAACGACTATCCAAAAGAAAAAAAATGGATTTTGTCAGTGTAGTTTTTCTTTTGGTGAAGTAATTTATTATAGTTTTGTAATTGATTGAATGTTCAAAGTTCGTTCTGCAGAAAATCCTAGAAGTCAGGAAAAAAGATCGTAGAATACCATGCGTAAACTAGTCAGAATTACATGTAATCCTGGTGACCTTAAAACCTATGTTTAATTCCAGAACTATAATGGATTCAGTGGGGAAAATGTGGATGATAAGTGAAACCTTGTCAAATCAGAAGTCGCTTTGCATGAAACACTGTGTTTTAATTTTCAATTCATCCACTACAATGCTTGAAAGGAGCATGTTCTGATCGAAGCTTTTTTAAAACAAAAGTAAAGCAAAAGAGGATTGAATGAATTTGTCGAGGATTTAAGCAAAGCTTAATATTATTGTCACCATCAGGGACTTCTGATTGCAGCAAACAGCAAAAGTAATAAAAGCGATCTAAGGAAAGGAAGATATAATCTTCAGCAGGAGGTGGTTTTGCACATGGA
>NW_018108235.1:223036-282971 GCF_000183805.2 Loa loa | reverse complement strand
GATTGAATGTTCAAAGTTCGTTCTGCAGAAAATCCTAGAAGTCNGGAAAAAAGATCGTAGAATACCATGCGTAAACTAGTCAGAATTACATGTAATCCTGGTGACCTTAAAACCTATGTTTAATTCCAGAACTATAATGGATTCAGTGGGGAAAATGTGGATGATAAGTGAAACCTTGTCAAATCAGAAGTCGCTTTGCATGAAACACTGTGTTTTAATTTTCAATTCATCCACTACAATGCTTGAAAGGAGCATGTTCTGATCGAAGCTTTTTTAAAACAAAAGTAAAGCAAAAGAGGATTGAATGAATTTGTCGAGGATTTAAGCAAAGCTTAATATTATTGTCACCATCAGGGACTTCTGATTGCAGCAAACAGCAAAAGTAATAAAAGCGATCTAAGGAAAGGAAGATATAATCTTCAGCAGGAGGTGGTTTTGCACATGGAAGATGCAATAATAATACTGTTCGACATATCATGAAATCATGATAAACAAAGGCTAAGGATCGTAGAAATATCACTAGTCAGTCTGCAGAATGTCATTTTTTAGTGTCATCAACATCTAGAAATACGTTTTAAGCTAACTAAAACTTGGAATTAAGAAGCAAACATTAAACTTCTTTCGAATACAGAAATTTCATTATTTAATAAGGACAGCGGTTTTGAAAAGATTTTGGGAAAGTGATATATATTGATGCATGAGGATTTATTCGCTAAAGGAAATTTTTCTTAACTTGTTTCATTTATCGCCATCTTATATCCAGTTCTCTTCCCCAAAAATTTTTGGAATAATTTATTTGCTTAAGGAAAAAGAAAATTTGGCGAGATTAATCAAACGTTCCATCCGTGTCATCGCATTAGTCATTTCCTTTTTTTTTCTTTTTTTTGTCTAATTGAACCAGTATTGATTGTTTATTTGTTTATTTCAAGCATCAAAGATGAGTGTTTATAACTTCGAAACCACTGTTTTTGCCAAATAAACCTAAAGTAACTTGAACTTGGAATTAGAATAAACAAGAGAATATCACTGTTATGATTTACTGGTGTAATACAGTAGAAATGAAATTGCATAAAATTCTGTTACCTTATGACTGCTATTCAGCAAGGTATCGTTTCACGAAAGTTAACGATGCAAGCGGTAATGATTTATGGTTTGAAGCTCCCGATTCGTAGGACCGTTGACACTACCTTACTTGTTTATGGCAGCCATCTGATTTTTATTTGCTTTTTTCCCGGATAATCATTGCGAAATGAGTAATCGGTGTTCTAAATTTCATGAATGATTCATCAAAAATAATTTGTCACTGAAAAAGGATACTGAAGCGATCAAAAATAGTGCAAAAGAAATCCGCGCAAGAGAGCAGTTTGGATGACACTTTGTCCTGAAAACATAAAAATCATGAGATGATTATAATCATTAGCAAGTATTATTTACTCTGTTCTGTTCATAGTTAGCCATCTAATATAACTTAATGATCAATTAACGATTACTCTATTCTGTTCATAGTTAGCCATCCAATATAACTTAATGATCAATTAACGATTTATCATAGTTATAAATCAGTCAGAATTTATATAACACCGAATTGGATCAAATTTACTCATTTCCAAAGAGTAACAGGGAGATTTTGCTTTAAATTTTTGACAATAAAAGTTGTGAAATGATTCAGTCTTAGTGAAGAAATTAATCTACCTCACGGCTGTTAATTTTTTGAAACTTTATAAACACTAGTAGGAAAATGATCACAGTAATCGAGTGTTGAAGGATGCGATCCATTTTTTTTTGATGAATCTATTGTCGAATATTCTATTTCACCGTAATACAAACGAAAACTTTCCCATCATAGCATGTTGAAATATGAAATAAGGCATACGAACTGAACTGAATTAAGTTTAGACGAAATGCACTTTCTAGTTCATTTTTGAAATTTATAAAACGTCAAAAAAGAAACAAGTGCTTTTTGACAATGTAAAAATATCAGTTACAGATAGAATAGTCCAATAATTTATTAGAGTCATCAGTTACGCAAATCACACAATGACGACAGATGGAAAGTGTTTTTCTGAAATTACCCAATCAGGGTGACTCATCTTCTGCTATTTCAGGATAGCAGCTTTCTTGCGATTTTCTCTCTACGAAGCACATTTTGTTACGTGAGATGGCCACATGTGACCTGTCACTTTGAAATACGCCAAGACCAGAACCACGTTTCGTACTCATTTTGATAGAAAATGCTACTTGTAATAAATGTTATTCCAATGTTATTTCTTTACATCCAGCTGCTAAAATTTTCAAAGTTCACTTAGCTTGCAAACCGACCACTGCTATATCGCTATAGCAACCTGAACATGGTTATCATCAAACCGTTCATCTACCGGTTACGCTAATTTGAGCTCCAGGACCTAGAACACTTTCGTGACTTGCTTCTTTGAAGCATCCGAAGAATATGACATTTTACCACAATTATTTCTGCTAATTTAGAAAGAAGTAATCTGGTTTAACTGCGAGAGAATTTCCATTACAATTATATTAAAATATCTTTTATTAGCAACTAGAATCCTTTTGTCTATCTTAAAGTTTCTCGTTTCTCAACAGAGAAAAGTGTGGAAGATCGTCTTCTTACAAGTTTATTCGCAGACCACACAGACAATAAGTGAACGATTTTCTTTTATTAGTAACAGAAGACTTGAGAGATGAGAAAATTCTGCAGTTGGTACAAAAAATTAGAAGTTAAGGCAATATTTTAACAAATATTATTGGTCTTGTTGTTGATCTGTCTCCAAATTTAATCAAGAAGTCATAATTTCAGTGAAAGATTTAAAATTTTTCTCAAATGGATTTCTAATTCATTTTTTGCAAGTATTTCTAGCAATTTCCTTGAATTTTTCTAGTGTTGCAACTGGAAATTACTGAAAATGTTTTATAGTGCGAGTTAATTTTCACAAAAATCAAGTTCCGAGCCACTAACTACATTTTCACTGACTAAATAAACCATTTCATCTCAGAAATTGCAGGCATATCCTAAGGAACAAAAATAAAAAGAAAGCTGTTGACAAGAATGATGTGATTGGCATAATGAATTGATTCCATTGGACCAATTTGATGATAAGGCAATAAAGCGTCAATGGAAGTGCAAGTAATTTGATGTCCTTACTAAATTACTGTTTCATCCGGATTATTGAGTACATACAAACCATAGAGCTTATCATGATATGAGATAATATCAGACTGAATATCTGCAAATAGAAATTTTACGATCTCAACTGCCATTATAACAGAATATAAATGCCATCATAATTTCCACACATTTTTGAATTCATAATTCATTTTGTGTTAAACTGAATATTTATTTCAATTATAAAAATGAAATTGGAAAGGAAAAAACCATTGAAAGGATGTGATAAGAGATAAAATGAAAATTTTTTCTGCGAGTAAACTTTGACATCAACATAAGGATATAGCCTCAAGAGTAACTGTACAAAATGATACTTTTCTTTTTCTTGAAGAATTCATTATTAAGCAAAAAGGCGGAAAATGATTCACTGGAAGGGGAAGAGAAAGGTAAGAGAAGAAACAGCAGTGATTCATTGATAGTTTCTGAAAGTATTGTCCCTATTCTGTAGTCAGTGAAGTACTGTTTAATTTATAACTTCTGAAATAATTTTTATATTTTAAGAAAATGGTATATTTGTGTAAAACATAAAAAAGTGAAAAAGCTAATCTAATTAGAATGATGCCTCATTATCTGCTATATATAAAATTCGTCCTTGTAAAACATAAAAAAGTGACATGTTTGTTATTTTTGTTTCTGAATATATAATAGATTATCAATGACTTGACCTCCAAGGAGCGAAACAATGGTTAAAACAACTTATTAGCATTAATAAAATTGTAACGTTCATATTGTGATGACGTTAATATTGTAGACAGGTCACGTAAGTTAGGAAGTAAAATGTTACGCCATTTCGAATATTAAAAATAGTTTGCTGTGAATAATCTGCGGATATCAATGGTAGAAGAGAAATTAGATCTTAAAATTCCGCAGTTCATATTTAATCAAAAATTAAGTTGATAAATTTAAATAAACGGAGAAAAGTAAGAGTGTCATTTATACTGAGAAGATTATCTTCTATTTAGATTCTTCTCATGCGTTCATTAAAGTAATTGAATTGATTGAATTTACAAAACAATGTGAATAATTTCCTTCTGAAAGTTTCGTAAATGAATGCTCAGCTTCATTCTCCTACTTTAAGAGAATGAAGGGAATTCTATAAGGTCTAACCCGCTAGTAGCGAATGCTGACGGATAAGAAGCCAGTGATTAAAAACTGTAACCAGCACCTCATTTTCAACAAAATTCATTTTTCCCAATCACTTTATCTAAGATTTCTCGGGATTATGAAGTCATGCATCACTCTGTTTGTACATAATATGGAAACTTCAAGAAGGCCTAGGTTGCAAAAATGATCAAAATAAAGTGATCAAAATGATCAAAATATATATATATATATATATATATCAAATATACCGATCAAAATATAATGATCAAAAATCAAAATTCAAGAATCGTTATCAGAAAACAAAAAAATTTGGGCATACAGTTTTAAAATAACAACGGCAGAATTTGTTTTCCCTTCATTGCTTTATTTCTTCGCCTTTTCATTCCGCGCTTTTTCCCATTCTTCTGAATTTTCGCATTTGAAAATCTTCTCGTTGCTCGATTTAAATCAACATAAAGTAAAAAAATGTTTAACTTTCATTTTAGTTTTTTTCCCCCAACTATTCATCGTTTTATTCATCATACTTTTTCTCATATTTATGTTTAACTAGCTGTGTCCAGCCATGCATTGTTGTAGCTCAGTTTGGTTAAATGGAGAAGAAAGAAAAGAGAAAGCGCATGTTTCTAATATATTTAATTTCACAATGCTTGTACGTATACAATATTTTTTATTGTTCCATTGTCTGTGCAGATATAGAGATTGTCCGGTTTGCCGACTCCTCCATAACACGTAACGTATAATTCTCCATGTGAGAAGCAATCCGTGTCTAGATCTAAACCGCAGATTCTAAAGATTGGCCCTAAGCTTTGTTGATGGTGATTGCAAATCTCAATCGAATTGGGAATTGCAATCGCTTAAATTGAAATGGCATATCCGTTGGAATCATAGGAATCCGAGAAATGAGGACATCTTCACTTTTGAAAGGTCCTGTCAAGATTTTTGCTTCTACGACATTGCTCATTAATTTTTTTACTGCAAGCAGCATGCCGTTGCAAAGTTTTGGTTGGTTGATATTTCACAGCATGATAATTGGCATACCAATTTTCAACTGCAATATGTGCGGTGGCATCTCTAGCAGATCGAGTTAATTAGAAAATTCTGTTGGATAATTAACCGCTTCATCTGTTTCCACATTAGTATCGACGGGCTTGTATGTTACTGCCTCGCTTTTGGATATTGAGAAATACCTTCTCAGCCATAAATAAATTATACATATAGATAAATAAATTATATGTATAAATTATACATACAGATAGATTAGCGCCATGACACCAAAACAGAATCTCAAATAAGCGAGATTTTGTATGCATCGGTTCGTTCATTAAAATCGATGCAAAATGAAATATAATTTAGTTAAACACAAATTAAGTATTATGCAGCTGCTTGAAAGTGTCATTTTCATTAGTCTGAACAAACTGTGCACATATCCGTTGATGAAATTTCGGATTGACAGCAACATCGTGAAATTAGAATAGAGAAAGAAAACTTTTCAACCAACTGTCATCATTTCATCTGAGATTAGAATAGGCCATACGTCTTAATTCGCCACGATTTGCAAATCCGACAATTTGCAATCTGCTTAGCTTTATCGATTCCATATCAGCATTCGTTATAATTCTTTGATCAGTTCCACCGTAACAAAAAACTCTTGAAATGCAGAAAGCACTGAATCATCAAAAACAAGGTTGAAACCATCGTATTGCTGAAGTTGGATTAATCTAAATACAAGTGTATGTCTGCATATTTTTTATAATCTATATAAATTGTGTCAACTTCCTTCAATTCAGTTCGGATTCCAGTATTTAAGCTCTATCTCCTTCTATTATTTCCCCTTCACTTCCTCACTCTTTTAAAAATACAAACCCTTATGTTAATGATAAAAAGAGCAAAATGAAGGAATTTTGAAACCGAAAAGGTACTGCCAAAATGTTTCGTCCTTTCAGTCATTGAAACCAGTGACAGTTATTCTGAAAGCAGTAGAATTGTGCCTTGTTTGGCATTTCCAGAAAACAATTTTAAAAAATCTTACATTGCCTTATATTTTGAAATATGAAAAGAAAAATATAATCCCATCTAAAAAAACTCGGTTTTTTGCTTAAAACATTGTGAGAACGAGAAAAGGTGATAAGACAATAAACAGATATTAGGATCCATTTTCCTCGATTACTTATAGAAACGACTAGACTCTTATTGCATGAATGCAGTTTTATGAGACTCTTAATTACAATCTCCAAGGATAATAAAATAAGAGTTAAGAGATAAATTTCCGATAATGTTATTCTCAGCGAATTGTGAAAGATGAATTATAAAAGATTGATGTGCTAAAATTGCATCAGAAAGTGCACCAGTTTTCAAAAAATTCAAGCATTATGAAGAAAATATAAATTACCCATCCGTAGTGTAAACTTGAGAAGAAATAATAACAGGAAATTACAATAGATTTAAGATTGATGCAAAGAGATAATCCGTCTATTATTCGGTATCCATCCAGAATTCTCATTCATTGTCGGGATATATGTTCAAAGACGAACGTAGCTTTCCCCAGCTGTACCCGAAGAATTCGTGTGCAGTTGCAAGGGAGAGCTCATAACGCACAGGAACACGATCACAAAATCCAAAAATTATCGTCGCAAAGTTCTTCATTTTTGAGATTTACAAGATGAATATTCAAATAAAGTTTTAATATCCTTTTTGAGATGTTGCGACTGGTGTCAGGACTAGTGGTCCGAAATATGTGGCAGCTAAGCAGATACTGACTCAACTATCGCGATTCATGCATTATAGGATTCAGAACTTTAAGGGAGCCGGATTTCCACTCATTTCAATCCCATTATTTTTGGGTATAGCAAAATGAAAGTTTGTACGAATCGCTCATTTGTTCTTATTCGACTTAAGATCAAAAAAAAAAGATTTGTAGGGATAAACAATATGCCAAAATGCTTTTAATTTTTTATATCTTCTTTAAAAAGAAAAAAATGAATAGTAACCATATTTCAGATACTGACGAATCGATCAACAAATTTCATTTCTATTTATCATTATTTAATGACTTGTTGAAGTGAGTTAAATTATCAATAATTTTATAGTACCTATCGGCTACATCGTTCGCTTATCACAATACGAAGACCACTCTTAATAATAAAACATTTTACAGGAATAAAATATTTCAATCATTTTACAGGAATAAAATATTTCAATCATATTTCTAAAGTGAAACCTATAATGACAAGATTTTCTTGCTCATTGTCTTTTCAGCAGGGTTATACATTTTTTATCACTATTTAGTTAGGTAACTCCCTGAGTGACACCTCAACAAAATTACTTCTTAAAATCAATGCAACAACTATTTATGCAGTAATGTTCACCAGTTTCCTTCGGTCCATCATCGAAAACATGGCCCAAATGAGCATTACACTGAAAAGATGTAAGTTCAAAGTTCTTTTAAGTTTGAGTTCCAAGATGGATCCGAAATTTGTGGCAAACAATGAACTATCTTCTTTTTGTTTAATAGGAAAAACGTCACAGCCTCATATTAAGGTCCGAGTCTTATTGCCTTATAAAGTGCCTATAAAATGATATATTTACCTGTTTACACCGCACCTCAACACGCTCCATTCCCATTGAAGTATCCTTTAACCTCACTATGTTCAAATCGTTGTCCACGGATTTTGAAAAAGCTGGCCAGCCGCAGTGCGATTCGAACTTAGCGTCTGATCTGAAATTTAAATTTACGACTAATATTTTTAGAGGAACAGATTTCGTTTGATCGACAAAACTTTTACAATAAAAAATATACTTGAAAAGTTGTGCTCCACAGCAGCGACAGACATACAACCCGGGCTCGAAGTGTTTGTCAAATTTTCCTGAGAACGGTTTTTCGGTACCACCCTCTCGAGCAACACTATATTCCAAAGGACTTAGAACTTTCCTCCATTCTTCTGGAGTTACCTGTTGTGGATTCCGCTTGCACAGCGTATCCATTGCACTTTTTCCTAGAGGTTACAAAGGAATTTTTAAAGTGCGGAATGGTAAAAAAGATTATATAATTTGTCAAGAAATTCGTTAGATTATTATGATGAGAAGAGGATAGGAATAGCAGAAAAACTTGATATAATGAGGTATACTGAATAACCGTTAGCAACAGACGTAGCAGAGAGGAAGTCACAAAAGTTCAGCAAACCTCTTGAGCTAGCAGCCATGAAACGCGAAGCTGATTTGAGTAGCTCTGAAAAGAAATAAACGTAATAGTAGCCAATGTCAACTTTGCACCCTCCAATTCTCCTTTAATCCCTTACATGTTGCTTCCCTTAAATCAAATTTTCATTCTTTAAACAGAAATAGCAAGACTGCAATATTTCGCTGTTCCTTCATGCACTAACTACGAAATGAAGAAAATATTATCTCATCAACAGCCCACCGATCACTCGTGACATACTTCTTCTTTTTTCACCAAATAAGACAATAATCACGGCTGATATTCCTTCGTCCAATTCAATACTTATTTAATATTACAATGAGTAACATCGACTGTAAACCACCCTACTTAACTAATAAATTAATTTCACAATGCAACAAAATAGTAGCCACACGGAGACTGACTCGCACCAACCTCATCCATTTAGTTAGTCTCCCGTAAATTGCTCCACTCGACTCTCATTAATCTTACCCATCTAATTAATCGCATCGTAAATTGCGTTACTGTCACCACCACAATGTCACCCTTCACCTCATTTTGAAGTTCGGGAAATAACTATTGCATAGGTGTTGCATGCTATGAGGAGTTTATGTGAGGGAGCGCGTGACACGGAGTGGGTGTAGCCTTGGGTCTGACATGCTGGACATGTTCAGTTCGCTTATCTTGTGGTAGAAGGAGGGTGTGTTTAGCTTGTTTAGCTCCGGCCACTTTATTATGTGGATGGAGTGTGACTTTCTTGCACTGTTTAAACTCATTTTTGCATAGTTTTTGCAACTGTTACAACTGTTATACCTGGAAAACTTGCTGGAAGTACTGTTTGTGTTTGTATGATAAATCAATCTTAAGGATGTAGTCAGCGTCACGCAGAGATGACCCTCATGAATACGGCACCATTGTTAGGTGTACTTGGATTACGTTTAGCATAAAAATGTGTTCCAGGTTGTGTCATATATGGCTGATAAGGGCTTCCGACCACTGACGGCCAAAGAGATTCGTAAACATATTGAACGACGTGGTGAAGATAACGAATCGCAACAGAAACAGAAAAAGTGAGGTTTATATGTCATGGATGTTTACACTTTATTTGTTCGGAAATCTTTCTTTGCATGCAGTTCTGTCTGTTGAGGAATAAGAAACGAATAGGGAAAACGCAGCAGACTGAACTATCTACATCGAGGCCTTCATTCTTATCTTTCCAATGATCTTTTAATGGTGGCTATTTTGAAATAAAAGACTACAACTCATATACAGTCCTTACATAAATATATGTTCACTTAATTAACTTCACATACTATGTTACCAAATCGCACACTTATTGCTTTTAGTTTCATCTTGGGAGAAGTTGCCTTGAAAAGCAAATGACTGTCTGGATTTTATATATGTCTGGAATTCAATATTTTGCAGAAGATCTGATGATGTTGACAAGGATAGGTCAGATGATCTGGTAAGAAAGAAATGTCATGAGGATGACCGACTTTGCGACCGGAAATATAATCGAAAAAGAAGAGGGAGAAGTGTGGAGCGACACGGTGACAGTCGACATCGAGGTGATAGACACTACGATCATGGACGAGAAACAGATTCGGTTTTTCGGGAACGCAGTTCTGAGCTTACCCATTCGAGAGAACGAAGTCGAGATCAGTATTCAAGTAGGGAGAGGGAGGATCGGTCTGGTCTTCGCGGCCATAACAAAGAGGTATCTTTCGTCGCCGTGTCACAATATGCTTCAAATTTAAATCCAGCACTGTTTTCACGAAGTAATCTGCAGTCCCAGTAAAATTATGTTGATTTAATGACGATATGTAAAGCAGTTTTACTGATTTTAGGATATCGCCCTGAATATTTTATCTTATTTCTATCATTTCGTGATTATATGTTTCGTTTTATGAAGAGTGAGCGGCGGAGCGCTACTCTCTTCTTGACCCTTTTAGAGCGACTCGAAACAGCAGAGAAGCAACAAGTCATATGAACGAAATCGAGCTGTGCGAAGGAACCGTTCCTCTCGGCATTACAGGTACTGAAGATTTCTTTATTGATTAAATCTGAACATTTCTTTAGAAGTATTCGATTTTTATTTTATACATATACGGATTTCACTATGATCTGGCGACTTCTGTGTGTATAGACACATTGAAGATTTCCGCTTAAATGCAGTCATCTCTTTTGAGAAACATTAGATGGGAGTTTAGTAAAGAATAGGTGACACAGAAAACCATTCACTACCTCTTCGATGTCAGTTTAGGTAAATGTACATGTTTTTAAAAATTCATTTTATTATATATTTTAGTCCAGAGGATAGTGAAGATGGAAGCAGTGACCGACCAGCTTGGGCAACAAAGGCTGTTGTGAAAAGGGCGGAGGAAATCCAAAAGAGAAAATTGATTTGGAGTAAACCGGAGGAAAAGAAGGTAGTTATATATGGTGGTACTTGATGTTACGTAAAAGGGAAAAAATGGTGTTGGAAGTGACCTAAGTTTTTTTAAAGCTAATTTAGGAGCTAGAGAGTAATGCAGTCTCATCAATTATTGGTTTGCGACCGTCTACCAGTTCTACATGGAATTCTATCCTGGCTGCTAGTTCGTCAGACATCAAGCAGTTGGATAAGTTTAAACGGTATGTTTTTCAAGTTCGTCCTGAGGATTTGCATCGTAATCAAAAGAGTTAGCTGAAAAGTACCATTCATGTGTAACAGTACTGCTCATTTTTTTTGCTGCTGATGAAACAAATTTAGCTGTTTGGATTGAAAACTGAATAAATTTCGAACTCTGACTCATTCGGATTATAGTTTGATGGGTATGAAAAAAAGTGATGAAGAAGGTCGAGAGGAAGTACCAAAAGTGGACGACAATCAAGTTGAAGCTGAAAGGAGACGACAGCGTGAACTTTACAGTCATTTAGATCATCAATATGCAGTAGCACGCTCTTTCACGCATCTTAGTCGCGGTCAGGGACTTGGCTTCCATCAGTGATTTATTGTTTCCTATTTTCCATCTCGAATATTCTGATGTTTCCTACGAAAAACTTTTTGTGAAGTGTTAGGTGAACGTAAAAGTGCGTTTCACTTGAATTCTGCGGTAATCGTTGATTCCAATACTTATAGCGACCTTCTTGTTACTGTAACGTAGGGGAATCATATATCGCATGTATATTTTCAAATGTAATACTGCTGCATACGGTAAGCATCGTATGAAGCCTGTCCTGATTAACTTATGAAAATTTTGAGTCATTTAGTTGCACTCTTCAGAAGTTGTGTATTGCGTTTAGAACTTTAAATATATTTCTACTGTCCATTCTGATTGGTTCGGATCCTTGTTATTCCCTTATGTCATATATTCGCTTGGTTTTGTCTTCAAAATGTTTTTTTTTTTTAACACAAAATGTTAACCTTATATTTTTTTTCTGTAATTCAATAGTACTCAGGAGCACGCAGAGAAATGCCGGAAAAGTCTTTTCCTGATCCCATTCCCTCGTGCTCCGCACTTAACGTCGTTCAGTTATTTAGCTATTAAATGAAAGTTTGAATTCATACAAAATAATATAAATATCCTACTCACAATTCGGAGTCAAGAAAAAGATTATTTGAAGGAGATGTAAATTTGGAGCAGAAATTTTTCTGAATATTTAGAATTGATGTAAAATGCCGATGCTGCCAGATGAGGGATAGTAACTGAATCACGATTATGAACGCCATCGAGATCATAATGATATTTTGTCGATAAACCGTCCGTGTCTCCAGCGTTTTCATCAATGTCGCCTGGAAAAGTGAAATCTTACTGATCTGGTCGCATCTGCTGAAAAAGATTATCAGCACTGCAAAGCAAATTATCATTACTGGATTGAATTTTTTACACGCGAAGTGTCGGTGGTGGAGTGGTTCAACTATATGTCCGTGTGTCAACAATTGATATTCGGAATCTCAGTGCTGCCTGAGTGGCGGTAATGATTAGAAATTTATAATTGTTTGAGAAGCCGATGAGAACATCACTGCAAATGTCTGAACCAATGAACCGCTTTTTGTTTCAGATCCCAACTAATAGGTAACGTGATAGATCTCAGAGCTGACTGAGAAACACAATTTCTGCCCGAGGTTTAGGTGGCAGCAGTCCTGAAACTGGGTAACAGCTTTTTCAGCTTCCTGTCCTTGTGACCCTTCAAATGACCCTTTTTTCTCGTGAGCATTATTAGTCCCAATTTTAAAAAATGTGATACGGAAAAATATGGTAAAAAGAAGTGTGATAAAATGTGACTCCTTCTATCAAAAAAAGTTTGACAGAAAGAAATGTGATGAGATAGAAATCACAAAAAGATGTGATATTTAAAAAAAATGTAGTAGAGTGTGGTAAAAAAGTGGCTGGTAAAATATGATAGAAAAAAATCCTCTTCCTTCCCTAGAGATCCACCTTTGTATTGTTGAGGTACCAATTAAATCCTACTTACTGTGCTGGTAGGAAGATTATTTTCGTTTCCATTTACAGTGGAATCCATTAATTCTGCAGAGGACATTGTCATACCGCTTTCAGTAGATAATCGACACCTCAGTTTGTGCTCTATTTTTGCTTCGTCACTCGAGTGTTTCCAGACATTTCCAAAAACCTCACTTTCTCCGCTAGTTTCGACTGCCATTAAGAGTAATTTCTCACGTGGCACCGAATTTCGGAATTCTGCAACTGATTCGCGTTGATCGAGCTAATGTAGTTATGCTGATTGATTGATATTTCAAAATTCCTTTTTTCTTTTCTAGTCGAGAGGAAGAACGTGTAAGAAGACATCAATATATGATGATACTAGATGCAGGAAGACTCGCTAAACTTCAGACAACCATCCTAAGAGAAGGACAACTCTAACTCCAAAACCGGACGGATGGAGCTCTCTTAGCTTTGTAAAGCCATTCATCTAGTTAAGATACGTCCTGAGGACATCGCTGTCACCGTCCTAGCTCACTAGATTCTGGCAGATGAACTTTAGAAGGGTGAAACCAGTTCCGTGCACCCTATGCCTCACCTAAAAAATCCACTGCGCAGGCCCGAAGGATACATCCACATTTGTAGCGTTTGCACCAAATGTAAGTATAACTCTTTCCATCTTCGTTCGCAAAGCCTAGCCATTATAATGATGGTTTATAACCCAAATTTGTGACAAAAAATTTCAAACTATTAATAATTGGAGAAAATTCTATACCATTTTGTAAATAAACTCGGATGAATTCAGTAGCACCGGGAGCAATAGTCCCAGTGCTTGGACGTACGCGGAACTTCTCTGGCGAGGTGATCTTGATTTTATATGCAACATTTCTAACACTTTCATTCTTCAAAACCACGATATCCGCCATATCGTTTTCACCATTTACGTAATTCAGTGTCAACTCTTCACGTGGGCTAAATTTCATTGGTATTTGAAAAAAAATTTGTTGCATTTTGAAGTCAGTTTAGATTTGATGAAAACATGTGCATGAAGAGACAAAGGTGTTGTAACAGAGATAATCAGTACTTCTGCATATGCTTAAAGATGCATCTATCATTGTGGCAATCAAGTTCACTTTAATGTGTAAGTGTGCATACATGTATTTGGATTAAGATTATACATATTGGTAAGCTTTTTTTAATGCGAAGATGCGTGTGTGTTCTAATGAGAAATATATGAAAAAAACTAACCAGATGGAAAGAAATTTGACCTTAGCATAATCTTTCGCTGGAGTGTGTAAGCGTGTCTCAGCCAAATGTCGTAAAGCTTGAGGTAAACCATTTCGCTTAGTGATGGAAGGTACAAGCTGTGATGCAGAAGTTAACGAAGTGCCTCGATTTGTGTCTTCTTCCTCAAATGTGACGGACTGCAAAATGTTCTTTCGCTACAATTGCGTAATTTCAAAGATCATGGCTGTGAAAGGCTTGCTGTTCTGCTAACACAAAGTGAAAACATAATAAAAAAGGCTTGTGAAATGCTAATTCGTCCAACAGAATCTGCGCTTTCATTCTTCCGACCGGAAAATTATGAGGATAATTAAGTTCAAGTCCATGCAATCAAATTAACAAAATATACCCTTTTAAAGCCCAACTTATTGAAATATGTTGTACTGTTGGAGGATACATCACCACTGTCTGTAATATCGTTTTGAAGTGTATGTTGTTCATCGTCATTTATAGGTTCATTCGAAGGCGACTGTTGTGGTATGCATCTAGCAAGTTCATCCATTGTGAATATAAAACTATCCTGAAATATCCAGTGCTGAAAAAACTGATAAATTATTCATGTGCACTGAGTGATAGGAGATGTTTTACTGCGTTATTCATTTAAATCTATCCAATTAAATTAAAGACTATTCCGCAAGTCAAACCCATGTGAATTTAAATTCGACTCATCCATAACCTGAATTTCAGTGCACTGATAGCTTCAAATCATTGTAGGAAGTAAGTCCTTTTTCATTAGCAGATGCAAATATATAATGATGCATCAATTACTTCAATGATTATGCATAATTAATAGGTGCCATCAAAACTGTTATATCAGCCAACGCAGTTTCCTTCATCAGCAGCGGCAAAAGTGCAAGACCAGGGAATGACATCGATTTGCATGCAGCCGTCACGATATCGATGTGCAAACAGTCATCAGAAATCGATGTGCAAACAATCATCAGAATATTGATATGTCCGGGCCAAAAAAAAATCCGCTTGATCATTGGTTCAACTTTAGCAATTTTGGTTTACGATGGTCTGACAACTCTTGCTTTGACCACAACTACCGTTCACCGTTCTTAGAGAAATAAGATGGTCAATTCGGATTTAGGAGTTAGCGGGAGAAATGTCAATGTACTCACTCCATACCTACATATATGCATCGCATTTAGAGCTCATTTCAAGCCTACTTGAAAAGCTGAAAGGAGGAAACAGAGTGAAAGATTTAAAATGATTCGTAACAAAATACCGCGTCACGCGAAAATTTCTGACAGAAATGTAAACAAAAAGTAGTCTTTCGAAATGCTTCTAAAAGTATATAGTGAAATAAATAATCCAAGGAGAGAAGATAGGAAGCGCTTTTTAGGAGCAGCAGTGTCTGCTATAAACACAATATACTTCCTGTGCCACTAATGTCTCTGTTACACACTGCTAAGCTAGGATCTCCACAAATTCAAAGATTTCTTTAATCGAAAATTTAAAAAATATTGAAAAAATTTAGAAAGCTGCTAAAGAAGTGATCCAGACAATGCAGAATTTCAATTTGACGAATTTCAATTTCAACTGAAGATGTGATTCCAGACAGCGCAGAAATTCCAACTTAACGAAATGTCTTTGCTGCATCCGAATTGACGTACTCCATTCATTATTAACAGTTTATTTTTACAAGTAGCTAATTCCTTGATTTCAGATACCACTAAGATTATAGGAATTTTAAAGTAAGAACTGTGTGGAAAGAAAACAAATGAAGTTAAATTACCTCAAGAAAATCCACTCCCAGATTAGGGACTTCATAAATTGATATTTCAAGGGTTGCTGGAACCATAACTTCTTCTACCGTAAATAATTTCATTAAGTTCTTATCAAGAGCAAAATGTAAGGTAAAACTAAAAATTTTATCAATCTCACAAGTTTAAAAAGCCATCAATTACTTCTTACATTAAAATTAAATGCAAAGTAACAAATGACGAGTAATCAGTTATCCCAGAAGAATTCCACTTAATTCTGAGAAAATGGTGTAGCCAGAGTAATAGTCACTGAATAATTAAACTGTAAAACTGGTAATAGGATTTAGGAAGTGGTAGAGGCTGTTGCACTATTGTTGCTCTATTGATAAGAAATTGTAAGAAATTCAAAAATATAAATTTCAAAAGACTAATTATTAAAATAAATTGAGCTATCAAACTTTCGTAAACATATATTTGTATATGCGATACAGAAACAATCTTTCTTCAACTATCGGAAAAACGAAACAGCAAACTTCGTTTTCAAGATCTTCTGAACTGTCATAATTTAATAACTCACGATTTATTCAACCTTTTTGACTGAGATACTGGTTACTATTTCATTCTTGTGGGTAGAAGACTTAAGTCTACACTATATTGCATGAAAATTCAGCACTTTACGCTTGATTACTCTCCTCATAGAAGAATTGAGATCGCTAATGAATCCAGGGCTATAGATTATTCTCCTTTTTTAGACAACTTTTGGATTTTGAAGTGATTTTGAATAATCATATGAAGTCGTTTGAAAATAAATTACTTCCAAGATTTAAAAACCTAAAAACTCTAAATTTTTTTACAATTTGCCCAATTTACTTCCAACATTTCTAAATGATGCGGAAGCGCCACAAGTTCTGAATCCATACAAGGCTGAATTTCCAAATAAACAAAAGGAAGACAATTCAGAAAGCCATAACCTAAATCATCTAAATTTTTTTCATTTTTTTGGATCTGCAAATAACTAAACTGTTATTTCGGGTTCCTGCTAAGGTATTAGTTTCAAACTGTATTATCATTGAAAACCATACCTGGCCACCATAACGTTTTGGAATGTATGGCAGTGGTACATGTGCTGAAAGTGAAGAACGTCTGACATATTGAAGGAGACGTTGCATTTCAGGTGACATCCAGGTGCGTAACAGTATCCAGGATGCTTTCAACAATCCCGGATTTTCGAAAATTAGCAGTGACGTTAGGCAACTTGGGTAGTAATATTTGCATGAACGAACAATGAATTTAATCAAATCCAAATCCTATAATTTCCCTCCATACTATTTACAGACACAAAGTATAGGTAATAACACAAAGTATAGGTAATACAAGAAATAATACTAAGATACATACTTCCGTTTTTTACGAAGTTTCTGAATTCTTAAGCATGTGTTTCCCTTTTCCTCACTAATTTCTAGTGTTTGTAATTTTTCCAACATGTAATAATTCCATTCATAAATAACCAATTTGATTAAGACTACTAGTTTTTGAACAGTCATATGACTAAATGACACATATGTTTCTAACGATTTATTTACTTAAATGATCATTGCCGAAACATACTGTCTAAATATTCGTATGATATTAATGACAATTTCTTACCATGTTTTGCAAACAACACGATGACATGTCAAATAGCAATGTGATCGGTGCTGCTTGCAGTTCCATTGTATGTCGTTCAAGCCAATAAATTATTAATTTATCACTGTTTTGTTGTCCGATAACATGTTGCCGCATATTTATCCAAACTTTAAAAAAGATTTCTAATGTCATGGAGTATATTCTATTTGCTTCATTTTTATTTGCGTTCAAATAGAATGAGAATATCATTACATTTCTCGTATTACTGCTATCACTGTTATCATTATCATAGTTATCAATACTCACCATCTGTGATAGATAATTAAGCATAGACCTGGGACTTGATCTTACATCTCATAACTAAAGTCAACTTACGTATTGATGAACCATTGCAATCTTTACCGTGTATATACGCCAAACCCCTATCTAACAGTGGTTTAAGTTCCAACAAACTGATATCTGCAAATGGTAAATGTTGACCAGAAGTCACATTGAGATGTTTGACGGTAAGTAGAAAATAATAAGCTTATAAGACATGAGTTTGTGAAGTAGTGAATTTGTTTTCGATTTTTTGAAATATGTACAAACAATTTTACTATCAACACAGAAGGAGCGCCGCCACTTGAGACACTCAACAATCACCGCGTATGTCACATCCACGTCATAATGATACGCAAGAAGAAATGACAATGGCCACCAGTCTTCGGCGAATATTCGGTTCACGTCATTCTTGACTGCTTTGACCTCATCGATAGACTGTTTAACAATTTCTCTTATTTAAAATAGCTCTATCCGACCACGCATTGCCACAGCAACGCATGGCCGGTGTTGGCAAAAAAAAGAAAACACAACACTTAATGGATTACCAAAACCAAATTGCGTTAAAATAAAATATATAGGATATTAATTGAACAAGACGATGCAACCCTGCAAGCAAAATTAAGGTGATGATAAGGATGTAAGCTAACAATGGGGAATGTCAGAAAGAGATTTCGATGTTTTCGCACGCCTGCAGTATGGGCCATGGGAAGCGCCAGATAACTTCCATGATGACCCTGGTCGGGCTTCCAAAAGCTCTCCATATATATATATATATATATATATATGTACATACTATATATACTCAAGAAAGCATGATTCTACCTGTTACAGATATTACATCTATATAAGAGGTATATGAGAACAGGCGCACATTCGAACGCAACGTCGTGCCAAAATTACAAAACAATCGGTGAAGAATTTTCGGAGATTTAGGGTTAATAACAAGAAAGTGAACATTTCATTTTATGTAAATCATGTGACTTGAATGAAAAATAAATACTTTTGAATTTTAAGAATTGGCACTATGGACGATGGTTGATGGCTACTCGGCCTGTATGTTTAGCTGAGCCTATATAGAGATGCTTAGTTCTGAAGTTATTCATCAAATTTTCTTGACCGGTTTTTTTTTTTTAAATAAATGAGCAACCTTCCGTAGGCGTATTCGTAAGGCTTGTAACACTTCATAGCATTCTTCGTCGGCTGTCATAACCATCGAATATAACAACAACTGGTGGAAGACGTGGGATCGCACAAATGAAGTTATGTTATGTGTGTATGTCTGATGTGTATGTGCGCGTATGTGTGTATGTGCTATTAGTTTAAGATGTTTGTTTAATGTATCAATCGGAAAGTTCGAACTTTGAGCAGCGACAAAGCTAGCCATTATAGTAGCAGATAGAGGTAATCGTATAATTAGAAGCAGCAATAAAAATAATGAATTAGATTGATCCATAACTCAGGGATTAAAATTCCAAAAACTTTGGTACAAAATCAATCTTGACATTTAGGATGTCAAGCTAAAAAGTGGAAGTTTTATTTAGCACAGACAGTAAGAGACAAATTCGCAACAATGAATATGAAAGGACTCTTTGCATTGTTTGCAAACAAAAGATCTGTTCGAGGGGATGTCACACTGTCGATGGACACTGGTATGAGATGAAATGGCACTGATGGTCACTTGGGTAAAAACTGTTTTTGTGGATGGTGGTTTTATTGACAAGTAATAACGAATCACGCCTAGGAGTGATTAGCGGTGATATGAGTGACGATGATATTTACACAGCGAATATTAGCACATAAAAAGAATGCAAAAGCATTATTCGCTTGCTCTTTGTTATCCGAGTCTGTCCTTTGTTTGATCAGCGAGTGGCGGTATCCATTAGTGACAATGGCGACGGTTCGTACGCTTTATTTGTTATAACTTCTATGGCTCGTCTCGAAAGCGAACCGATGGTATGATGCGTCTCTTTCTCACCTCGAAAAAAGAAGGGTAAACTAGGGAAAGCCTACTGTAACGATGCAGACGCAATCGGTGCTTCAGAATCTAGTGATCCGTGTTTTCTGATTAATGTTGAAACTTCAACTTGCGTCGTTGTTTTTGAATAATGAAATTATCAAGTGAGGAATTGCTAGCCGGAAGAAGTATAGTCTGTCACGTGAACAATGTATGGGGAATGCAATGACAATGTCAACAAAAATTCATTCATTTTTCAATATGTTAGGCCGATGAGAAGTAGTGGAGCTGCGGCCGTGAGGTGAGATGGTGAGATCGTAAGGTGAGATAGATGGCAGGGAATCCTATCATTAATCATAACGCAAGCTTAATATCAAACCGTTTCCCATCTCACAGATAAATGTGAAGGGGTTAGCCGATCTCCTGTTCTCAGGTCAATTAATCACTTTCTTGCTGGTCAACGATTATTCCTGCACTCATTTGTTCGATTGCTACACGTCCTACGTTCTATCTCCTTCTCGCGATTCTCCTAAAAGACATCCAGGGTTCCTCGTATTGCATAAGGACCTTGAATGAGATCAAATAAGTGCTTGTGGTGAGGAAAATCCCTGCTGACTTGGCACTTGTTAACCTTCGCTCGATGACACGATTTTCGTTTTTATATGACGCTCCCCTCACTTACGCTGGCATGCAGCTCGAAATGGATGACATAAATAAGAAGGCGGAGTATATGTCCGCTTGCAGACTGCATGCCAAAGTGTCCTCCAAACTTCCGCCTGCCCAGATTTTGGCTAACTGACATACATATAGACAGACATTGAATGCCGTCTCACTCCGCTAATGCGAGGAACAATTGATTGCAAAGAGGTCTTGTGACACTGTTCGCACACACATAGGCATGCCAGACATGCACACGTACTGAGACATTCATAGACGGATAGACAGATGGATGGAAGTGTGCACTATAGGTTCTTCAACTTATTTCTGGGTATACACGTCTCTCTGGCTGTACCGTGGCTGTACCACTTGCTTTTTGTCAGGCAGCAGATGAAGTTGAAATGAAGAAAACAGACGTCGAAGTCTTATCCTATTCGTTTATATCTTTATGTAGGCGCTTTTGGCTTATCTTACTCTAGCCATAAATTTTAGTGGTAGTGGTTATACTTTTTTTAAAGTACTGCCTGAAATTTTGGTCTGCGTAAAGTAAGAATTAATTCTCGAAGACTGTGCTGTCGATTATTTTTGGTTTCAAACAATTGGAAGGTTTCTGAGAATTACTTTCTTGAATGCTTCCATTCATTCACTTCTTTTAGAAGAGAGTTGGCATCCACTTCAAATACTGTATTTTCTGATTTAGCATATATTTGAGAATATTTTACTCATGGATTTTCTTTAGATAAGAAAAATCTTTCACTTCGGTGGGCTATTTATTAGGGACCGAGTAAAAAAACAGAATTTAGACAGAAATGCGTGGGAAGATGCAGGAAATGAGTGTTCTGTGCTGTTTTCTTTCTCCCTTGTCTGTCATAGTTCAGTCCTATTTACATATCAGTTGATCAATTTTTTCAATTGTCCTTCAAGGGGCGTCCTTACACGTAACGCTCTTGCGCACGATCGTTACATTTCATTGTTCAAGTCATGAACCAACATCAAGCGCAACATCGTGAAATGATAAGATGTAAATGCTAAAGCAGTATTCCTTTCGTCTCACTTTGACCGACTGATTCAAAAAACTTGGGGTAAATTCCGATTGCTGTAATGGGTGGGGAACTGGTTTATAACGTGAAACAGAGTGTTTGTTTGGATGCTTGTCAATTTATATACCATTGGAAAATTTATGCCGTAACTTGCGCAAATTGCCGTGAGGTTCTCTATGAAGGAAGGTTTCTTTCCAGTTATAAATTTGAGCAAGGGATGGAAAATGTAGGAATAAAGAACGACACGATACTGCTCCCGTCGAAGAACCATCGCAAGAGGGGATATTGTGTGTGGAAAGGATCAGAACGGTTTTGTTCTGGTATGTTTTCCGTGCGATATCTGGATGCTGTCGATATTTCCCAGAGTGTTTTTGATATTGATGTATACTGGTGATGTTGGTGATATCGATCTCAACATGGAGAAGATGGGCAGTTCTCGGGTTTTCTTAATAATTCTCACGACTTCCGAAGTTTATATGCGTACGTCGTGTAACCCGTAGGAATTCATTATTTTCAGCAAGGATAATGAGTGGGTAATTACTGCTGTTTGGTTATCGTCGTTCTAGTTTGAATTGCTAAAGTTGAAGGCTGATGCTTGCTTTTTTTTGAACAATGAATCGCAAAAAGAATTTTTCGAATTGTAAAGAAAGTGGAATATTTATTATTCCATATGCTGACAATCTGTGTTTATATCACCGGTCTCAGTGTCAAATTTTCGATTGATAAAAATTCTTTAAGACGGCAGCATAAATCAGTCTGTAACATCCTCTTGTCAGTCCATCAATATCATCAAACCTTTCAGTAGTTTCACGAATTGCTTCCGTATGAATACCTGATAAGTGCAGTCAGAAAGTTTGAAAGTTTTTTGAGTGGCTCAGACAAGTAAGGTAAGATGAATAGGATGTCTATTTTGTTCATAAATGAAAAATTGTTGTGCAGAAAAAGTAGGCGATTCAAATGGAAAAGAAAGTAGAACAAAACTATGAAGCAAATAAAACAAGAAACTGCTCTCTTGAAATTGAGTATGCAGTTAATCGTGTAGAATCAATTCGGGCTGGTTTATATAATTTAAAATTCATCGTTGCTTTTATGAATAATAAATTAAGTCCTTCTGCGACATTTCATGTTTACCTTTACGGCAACATCTGATAGTATTCAATTTTCATTTATAATTTTTTATCAATTACTAAGAACGGCTTATCCATTCTAGTTTTCAAGCGTTAGATTGCTGTCTGTTGTAATGAGACGAACATTGTGACGAGAGATGGCAGATATATTGGATTTACTGCCAAAAAAGAAGTTTTAGTAGTGCTGTCCGATGTAAAGTTTTGGAGTGCAAAACGTCTTATGTTGCGGCCATTTGATGTTTTGTGCAGCGGATCTTTCAAAAGTCTGACGATTAGACACAGCGGACAATTTTTGATGTTACTCATTTAATCCAGGTAAAGTTCTAAAAGCTCGCGTTCCACTATCTTCCCTTTGTGGAAATGAAAACATAATGGGGTGGCAGAGGGGAGGAGAGAGAGAGTTAAAAGATCCTGCTTTGTATGTATCTGTTAACTCTATGAGATGTTATCACTATTATTAGTACCCGTCATACAAGTGCATTTCGAATAAGCAGGTGCTTTTTAATTGCTGGTTAATTCCAAGTAAAACTGAAGACGCGAATAATGCTTTAAACTTGCTTATATTGCCAGCGTGGAATTGTTTATATTGCCAACATGTCCTGACTGTTGACTTTTTTTGATACTGGAACGATGTTTAGGTATATGTGTGGATTAAGTTTTGTTTTGCTAAGAGGAAATGAGGAGTTCTTCATTAGTGATCAAAGAGTAGAATTCCCGAAAGCGATGAATCAGTGAATTATTTCAAATTCATAGGTGGAATTCGTTTCTTACTGCTTTGAGGTATGAAGTATGAGTTTGATTGTGTGTACATTTCTGATTCAGGTCTGTTGATATGGAACAACATTGCTAGGAACAAGGATATGATATGTTTCCAGCGATATAGGAATAGAATAATCGATAAATTAGTAGTAGGTCATGAGTGGAAGGAAATTCGCTATTATAGTCTATCAATTGGAAGGCATTTGGTGCTCGTTTATTGATATCTTTCGCAAGATATGTTGCGAAGTGACTACTTTTCTTTTGCTAGCTATCTTTTGTTACTTTTCACTGACCACATCTTTTGCAGCAGAGAACAATTAGGTATATTCATAATTGCAAGAGCGAAATTAATAGTCTATCGAATCCTTTAGAATTTTTCAGTTTGATTTTTGAAGCACAAGATGTATTATTTAGTCATTGTAACTTTGACGCATAAATGCTTTGTCTAAGCCTATAGACGACTAATTTTATCACTGCATTTGTACTAGTTTTATTAGTGGGTGATGTAAAATCTTCATCGTATTCGTTTTGGTTGCGCTTTTATAGAGGTCATAGTATTATTTTTTCTTTAACAGATTGAAACCTAATTGCATTTTTAATCTTTTGTAGCATCTTTCAGCGACTTATACAAATAATTTCAGTAGGAATAAACAAGGCAGTAGAGATCACTGCATCAAACTGATCATAGTTTATTTTGTGGGAAATAACGATAAACTGTTTTTATTGGTATTGTTAGCAGTTGCATGATAAATTAGTTGATTTTCTATTCTCTAGTTTTTTCGGCAGTATAGCTGCGATCTGCAGGTCTAGGTTGAATCGCCTTTACTTTATGAAGTTTTGGGATTTTGGCTTGTTCTTTTTCAGAAATGTATTTAGCTTGAATTGTATTTTCCAGTTAGTCAGGTTCGTTTATCTAATTTTTTACTGTGATTTTTGCTGGTGTCTGGATGATCTATTGGCATTGTTTATTGATTGCAGTAATTTGAAAAAGCACACATAATGGCAGGTGTTTTCGATATTGGTAAGTAAAAGTTAGACTTTTTCTTTTACTGAAAATATTAATAAAACTTATTTACCTCTGTATTTGCTAATCGAAGAGGACATAATGAAGAATTCAAAAGAGATGTGTGTACAGAGTATTGGAATAGCCTTGATTTCAATTTTTGATATGTATAAAATTGAGAAAAACACTAATCCTTTACAGAATTGAATGACCATCAAACTAGTGCAGCAGTGTTGGGTGATGAAGTGATGGAAGAAGATAATGAGTATATCGATGTTGAAGATGTTGGTTTTTCCAAACTAATGTACAAGTGAAAGTTTTTATCATTTAGTTTGGACTTAAAGTCATACATACAAATCACAAGTACTTACGAGATTTCCTGTCAGAAATCGGTCCAGTCAGTATATGCTTTCTTTAAAATCGACTCTTACTTTGGCTTTTAATCAAGTTGATGTAGTACTTCGAGGTCCTCTAACAAATGTGTATTTTCAGGGGCATATCAGTTCACCTCCACCGAGCTCATCCTACTTGTAAGTTCCAGGTTTAGTTCCGAGAAATATGTCGCTTTTTGATGACAATATGAGTTAAAGATATCTTTTTTTCGCATCATCAAACGGTATCATGACAAGTATACAAATATTTGTTAAATTTTGATAAGATCCTGAGAACTACAAGTTCGGGAGCATTTCTGATTGTTACGTTTAGTTTCTTTGTTTAAAATGACTGTTTATGGATTCTAGCGAGGATTTGTTTGTATCATCCAGTTGAAGGAAGAAGATGATATTGCTTTTTTTTTGCTTTCAATTGTCCTCAGTTATCACTTCGTCTGTTTCAGGGAGGATCCATATATCGAAAAAATTGATTTGGATGAATCAACCGTTAATCCGCCAAATACACGCTTAGGCCCAGAAAATTTCCAGTTGCTCAAAGTTTTGGGAAAAGGGGGATATGGAAAGGTATGATGGATTTGATGATTTGCAGCATCGTCACCATCATCAGCTGGACAGCTTAACTGGATGATTTAATATTTTAATTATATGGATGAAATTTTTTCCAGCAGAAAGATGTTTTTAGTTGTTGTGGAAAGGTAGAATATTGTAATTCACGTTGCTGAGGTTCTAAAAATAGGAGTTGTATTTCTTTATTGAGCTGTGGTTTTGAGAATATTAACTAACAGTTATGCGTGGACGCAAATATAGAGTGGTAGCATTATTCCAGGTATTTCAAGTTAGGAAGATTAATGGAAAAGATGAAGGGAGGATTTTTGCGATGAAAGTGTTGAAAAAGGCGACAATTATCAGAAATCAGAAGGATACGGCTCATACAAAAGCAGAAAGGAATATTTTGGAAGCAGTAAAGGTTAGCTTAAATGTCACTCTTGCTTGGCGGGATGAAAGCAATGTAGAATGAATGAATTGGCAATTTTCGGAATTTAAATTTTGTTCTTTAACGCCTTGGAATTCAGATTTTTTTTTTCAGGGAAGCTTTCAAAGAAAAATAAGCTGAAATTGACCAGTATAAAATTCTCTGGATTATCCATATCAAAGCTACTAAGTTTTATGATAGTCATTTGGTGACTTATTAAATTAACAGTTGTTTAATTTTCAGAGTCCATTTATATGTGACCTTCTTTACGCTTTTCAAACAGGCGGCAAATTATATTTGATTTTGGAGTATTTAAGTGGTGGCGAATTATTTATGCATTTGGAGCGTGAAGGACTTTTCATGGAGGCAATCTTTAAATTTACTTAATTTTTTCACTTTCAAATTTCTGTTGGTGAAGTTTTTTATTAAAGTGCAAACATTCCAAAAATTTTTTAAACAGTGAATTAGAAGTATGCAAAAAATCATTTATGGAGCAATTTATTAAAACTCGTAATATCCTTTCTACTTTTATCAATATTTTTCAAATACAGTGTTAGATAGATTTGCCAAGAGAAATGAGATGATTTTTGGGATTGAGGGAGTGTACAATATAGCTTATTCGGGAATTATCACATCGAATGATTAAGATGGATTTTCTGACTGTGTGATGCTTGCCTGATAAGGAAACTTGTTTTGTTTCTGTATTATAAATGTCATGGCAATATTTGTATAGCTGTTTAATCATTTCCATCGATATTTGCTTCAAAACTGTAAACTTAATGGTGTTCATGAATGAGTGAAAAGAAGGGATGAGAAGAATATCGGTATTTGAATATATTTTTCAAATATAATCCTGGAAATTATTCTGGAAGTTTCTGCTAGCTCATTCAGTTAAGGAATGTATTTCTCTTTCCAAAAAATTAGTAAGAGTTATGCGATATCTCAACAATACGGTCAACTAGTTATTTCTGTTGTTCCATCATTAATTATTTTTTCATCTTCAAAAAGCAGGATAATTCAGACTGCGAAATGCTGAGGTTGTAAAGCGATTAACTATTATAGCGGAATAGGTTCGGATCGGTGAACTTATTTTGATGCAACTATCTCGGAAAAGGACTCCTTTCCATGTGGCAGCTGGCAATCTAAAACCATAAAAAGAAAACTGGATTTGTATTTTATATCCTTACAGGACACTGCGGCATTTTATTTAAGTGAAATAGTTTGTTCGTTAGAGCATCTCCATCGACAAGGAATCATTTATCGCGATCTGAAGCCAGAAAATATTTTACTTGATAGTCGAGGTTAGTTGCATTTTTAATCCATTAATGCAAATATTTGATTGCGAATATAAAGTAAGCGGTTTACTAATATTTTTTGCAGAAAGAATATAAGTGAACCCGCTTAATTTCATCATGTAAGATTTTGCTAATCAAACATTTTATTCTTAAAAGCAAGGTTTTTCAGGACATGTGAAATTGACTGATTTTGGCTTATGCAAAGAGGCAATCGAAGGGGACCAGAAAACGCACACATTTTGTGGTACTATCGAATACATGGCACCAGAGATACTGATGAGAGTTGGGCACAATAAAGCAGTGGACTGGTGGAGTTTGGGTGCATTGACATATGATATGCTTACTGGTGGTCCACCTTTTACAGCTGATAACAGGTTTTATCGTTTCAATTCCTTTATCCATTTAAACTTAAGATTGCATTGTCAAGTTTTCAGTATGAAACAGCGCTATGTGAATATATGAGAAAATTTTACCATGTTCGCATGCTTTTTGGAAATTATACTTCATATTTTAGGAAGAAGACGATCGATAAAATCTTAAAAGGACGGCTCACACTACCGTCGTTTTTGAGCATGGAAGCACGTGATTTGATCAAAAGGCTGTTGAAGAGACATGTTGAAACGAGACTTGGAGCTGGACCTGAGGATGCTTGTGAAATTAAACAACATTCCTTTTTCCGGTCTTTTAATTGGGATTTAGTCTACGCACGGAAGGTTGTGGCTCTGTTATGAAATTACTCGTTGTCTGTGAATTTCATCTGATAAAAAATCAGATGTAGTGCTGAACAGTATTCCCTTTCCTTCTCATATTTATGACCTTTGAAACCGAAAATAAGTCGCTGCAAATACTGTTCAATTTTTTTGAGTTTGTTTTCTGTTTGCAGTTGGAGCCACCATATAAGCCAAATATCACTTCGGAGGATGATGTGTCTTTATTTGATAGTAAATTTACAAAGATGACGCCAGTTGATTCACCTTGCGAGCAGAATATCTCGTTGTCAGTGAATCCATTCGAAGGTTTCACGTATGTTGCGCCAAGTGTTCTCGAGGAGATGCAGAAGCCAAAATTAACTAAAGCGCTATCGCCAATTAAAAATCAGTGGTACGTATAATTCATTTGCAGGAGATGAAAATATTGAGTTCCGGTGAATGTTTATGTCTTGTCCGCTCGGGACTTCGATTATTAACATTTCTGTGTTTTAAAACCTCTCTTTTCTATTTCCTCCGTTTTTTGTATTAGCTTAATAGAAAACTCTCAAGTCAGGTCCTCCCACTCGTCATCTGTGGTGGTCTGAAAACATATGCGTACAAACTTACAGAGAGAAATTCAGGTTGCGAATTATTAATGCATATTTCCTTATGCTATCGGGTAGGACTATCGTTAGCAGAAGTATACTGATGCCTCAAAGGTAATACTGAAGTAGTTTGAAAGTAAGAGTCTCTTTTCAACCACTTTTTCAGGAATGTAAGCGTAAAAATTGAGAAATGAATTAATATGAAGTGGATTAATTAGATCACGAAAGTGAGTATTAGAGTATATAAAGTCCACATAATTATTACTAGAAAGCTGTAATATGTCTAATACTTTTTCAGTTCGCCGATAGTCTATTCAGATGGTGATATAGCGTCGAATGTTTTAAGCAATCGAGAAGATGCGATGGATATTACCACCACTTCACCGAAATTCATGTACGCCTGAAGTCGACTTTCTTTACTAATTATTTCATTCTACAGGTGATTCTGTTACTTAATCTTTAAAACATTTTTTCAAGGAAATGCACTTTGTTTCGTCTTAGTAACTTATCATTTCTGAAATATTATCATTTTGCCTTGATTTTCATTTAACGTTTCAATTGCCTTATTATCGCACAGTACTTGCGACCCATTAGCTTTTGGTTTTTTTGTTAAGCTTTTTTGAGGATAAAAAACTGATATGCACAATGCGGTGTACGATAATGTGAGACAAAAAGGAGCCTCAGACTTTTTAGGTTCAATTACTTTATGATGTTTGAGACTAAGTACAGTTTTGTAATGTTGGAGAATCAAATTTTGTTTTTGTGTTCGTTTAGATTTTGATTTGAACCTAATTCTTTCAATGTTATAGATCAGAATTATGGTCTGACAATACAAAGGTGAAATTATAGCCTGGGAGTTCGTAGCAAGTTTCAATATTTTATTTCGGACAGGATGTCTTCTGTAATTCGCGCCAGAAAGCTTCAGGCGTATTCATATACTGCAGTGCCTTTTTCTGTCCCTTATGATTTTGCTAACATTGTTTTTCTTTTATTTTTGACGGAATAGCGTCATATTTGCTCATTTAAATGATTTTTTCTTTATCTTGGTGCGAATGTTTTTGAGCATCTGCTGGATTGAACTAATGAATTCAATGTTGGAATTAATGTCATTTTATGGAAATTTATTTCTTATTTGTACCTGAATTTTCTGTTTATGATTGTTGCTGTTAATATTGGAGTCTTCTATTTCAGTAGAGCTACTGAAAAGCGGTTCCGATTTTGGTGAGGCAAATTCATTGAACAATAAATAATTTGGAATATACGAAAACTTTCATATTAGGTATACATATTTCCATATAATACGAGAAGTTGTGAAGCAATCAGTTCTGACAGTGATGTTAAAGAATTGCTAGTTTACGCAGTGGGGTTATGTGCGTATAGTTACGTGCTTGGCTTCAAACTTAACTCTTGATAACCTGGACTTCAATTGTTGAAACAGCAACTGGTACTTTTAATGAACTGATAAGTCACTTGTGGTTGTTGTTGCAGTTCCTTTTCATCCATTTCTCCAACATCGTTTTTTGCTTCAGATTTATCCTTTCGTTCCTATTTAGATTTTAATTTTTATGCAGGAAATGAACGAATGATAAAAGCCTTGAGGAATTATAATAGCTCACACAAAATGAGGAAAGTCTCACATTACCCAGATTTTCCAGCCACCGCAGGAATAAGTTTAAGATTTGTGGATGTGAAATGGAATAAGCTTTGTCATTTTGGGACACTTTTACCTAAGAAGAAATTTATTTCATAATTCAGTTTAGTTTTGGGATTTCGGGAATTTTGCAGTTGTTGTGACGGGATTGCATGTAAAGTTCCCATGGTTTTGATTGTATCTATTGCATCACTTCGTCGTTTGTGGATATATAAATCCGTTAATATTTTAATATTTTGTGGATGTTCGTATTGTTTCGCAGTCAGCAACATTTTTTTGACGTAGAGAAAATTTGTTGAGCACTTCAAGTAAACACATATACTTCTTCCCTTTGTACATCGGATTCATAAGATTAAGACTTCGAATAAATACTTTTGACTGTTTTTATCAGAAGAATAGTTCTATGCAAATAACTAGCAATCATCTCTGAAGTTGGAGTTTCTGCCATATAAAATACGGGTAGTTTGAAAACCACAATACATTGGCTTGTAAATTTGACTCTATTAAACTTTTTTTACTATTTTCAAACTTACTGTTTGATTTAATAAGGATTCACTTTCAAGCACATGAATTGTTATGTTCACAGATTTGTTCAGCAGTTTTTACCTGTGTTGTACGAAGTTACTGTTGATAATGTAAAATGGGCTAAATATTTCTGGGAATGGATGCTGATCTGCATTGGCTGCCAGTCGGTAAGAACTTAACCTTTTTTCGATGAAATTTTTGCTTATTTCTAAGTCGTCAGTATTTAGATGATGTCTATACTGTTTATGCTTTCTCATTTCTTTTTTTTTGACATCTGACAGTGTGAATATTTCCGAATCTTAAATGTTGCAATTTGGAAAGGTACCGCTTTGATGTCTTCAGATCGCTTCCAATCACTTATTGATAAGGTAAAAGTGATCCAATTTATCACGGTTGATGTAAGTATGCAAATGCAATTACGTGTGAATAACTTGATAACTGCTGATAATATCAAGAGCAAAACTGCGCGGATAGTGGGTAGAAAGCATAACAGACTGTAATTGAGCAGACTCAGACTCCTGTCGTCTGCTTTAGAACTTTGGAATGTTAATGTGGATTCATATGGCAATCAGCCTGAAATTTACAAACACAAGCAAGCATGGGAAATGTGTTATTCAAATAAAAACAAAGAAAAGTTGTTTGGATTAGATCTCTATTTGCAATAGCTGGAATGATATATATGGGTTTTCCGGCAAGCCATATTGTCATGTTATCATCGATGGTGAACTTTCATATTTCGTGTAGTGGAAAGGTAATCTGCATATAAGGATAACGAAATAGAATCTCCGAACTTTTTCTTGGAAAGTAATGATCGAGACAGATACTAAGTAATGCTGAAACTTGGTTATTACGATTCAGTAGCTTTCAGCTAATGTCGCAGGTCATAGTTCAATGTGCTTCTTCAATGAATTTTAAGCAAAAAATACAAAACGAGTTAATAGAAATATATAATTAGTTGCTTTAATTAAATGATTCTGACAGTGCCATTTACACTACTAGTGGGTTGCTTTACCTTCAGTTAATAAATATAACTTGAGATCTTTCAGTTCAATAACTTTGATGAAATAAAGTCGGAATGTAAATTGTAAAACTGTTGCAAAATGGGCTTCATCTTATTTTATAATGAAAAAGGTAACTAATTGTTGCACAAGAAACCTGAAACATTTTCTTATGCATATCTTTTATCTGATACTTTTTTAAAACTAAGAAAATGAGATAAAGTAAAATTTGTGTGTGATTTTTTGAAATTTTTGTTGGAAAAAGAAATTTTCCGTCATTTCTGTTAGTGTGGTCAATATGATACCCCAGATTTCCATCTGAAAATGAAATAAGTAAAGAAGGAGCATAAAGATGGAAATGCTTTTGAATAACTGAAAGCAATCGATCGTCGTGACAGTTACTTATAGGAGGGGTTTTATTCATTTTTCACAGTATGTTTTGTGATGATACTTTTTTTTGCAACATTTCGGTTCGCACTTCAATTCTTTTTAATTTGGTTTTAAATTTTTAAAAATTCGATAGTAAGTGCAGCTGCATGTAGATGTATTGCATTAATTTGTTGGCTCGTAATATGATAGCTTTCAGGTTTTTTCATATCCTTATACTGGCAAGATCTTAGATTGGAATATCATGCTTTTTTTTGGTGGATTTGGGAAGCAACTTGAATTAAAAGTCGAAGTTTTACTACTCGCTATTCCTAAAATTTTCACGCGACATCCTTTTTCTTTCCATTTAAACATGACTCATAATTTCTGGCGATATTTTGTTAACTTCACTTTTGAATTATCCCGCAACTTGTGGATGTGGAAGTTATTGCTCGTTTAATGTGATTTCTGCGATGTTTTTGATTTTCCAAAATTTCTGGCGCTTTTTTTTTTAGCCATTAAAATTTACTGCTGTGACAGTACCCACTTAATCAACAGGTTGTTTTTTGACAAAGCTAATTTCTGCTGAAAGTTTTCGTAAGTGCTTATTCCAGTACCATAGCTGAAATGGCAGTAGAGCAATATTAAGTGATATAATATGACATTCATATCTAAGTAATCAATTAATTAAACTCGGTTTTATACTCTCTTCTCAACGCCTCATTTCATTATTGATAGTAGGAAGTAATTTCTGCAAGCTGTACTCATTCTTCCTGTTCGATATATTACATAAGCACAACTGTCAAATATCTTTTTTTGAGAAGCTTCAAGGAAGGAAATTTGTACGAATGAAAGAGTTCGAAAGGAAGGCAAGGAAACAGAAATAGGTGAACGCTTGTCGCGTTCCGTTTGCATGTTGATCTTTGTGGTAAACGGGATCTTTTCTGGTTCAGTAGTCGATATTTTTGTTCACTCAATCACAGAAATGTAGTTTTGTAAACGTCAATCTAATTGATTCTCGTGAATCATCAAGTTTGATTCATCCTTATTCGGGTCGGATGATCCAACCAATATCATTTTTTCAAGCTGTAACATCTCGGTTCAACAGACATCATGAATTTCACATTACTTCCTGACGATCATTCGTGGTTCACCTATTACAGATACAATCGACGATAGAGAGAACGTTTGATAATTTCATTGCCTTCGGCAGTATTGCCTGACCTTATTTGAATCTTGAGAGAGATTGCATCATTCCGCTTCCTTTCATAATATACTTCTACCGACATTTCTGATTCATTTCAAATCTATTCATTCCTTTTTCATGACCGTTTTAACCTCTGTAATTACCCATCCTCCTCTCCCTCTCTCTCTCTCTCTCTCCTTCTCTCGACTATGTCATTCTACGTTCTGGTCCTGATTTGGTTGCCATTTAAACGATTAAAGAAGTCATTTAAAATTGTAATCCAGTAGCGCTGGTCCATTCTTCTTATTACGTTGGATACACATCTCCTTATGTCCATATAAATTTCCACTTTCATATCTTTTGCGCTCCGCTGGAAATAAGTCCTAAATAAATGGTCCCTTCCCCAATGCAAAGTTCAACCAGGGAGAGTATCCATAGTGAGGGCAGAAGACCTCCTTTAATTTATTTATTGATTTATAACAGTACCATATAATTCTTGATTGCACGACATTTTTCAAAGCAATTAATTGCAGCTATTTTGTAATCCAGATATGTGTCCCTGATTTTTGATTTGTTCAGGTTCGCAGTCTTAATGATTCAGAATCACTCATCTCAGTTTGTTGCTAAAACAGTTGTAGTATGGCCTCAAAAAATAGCCCTTTTGAACGTTGAAATAAATCTAATACCTAATTTTCTACCCATTTCATAGTTATCGGCTATAATGAAATCACTGTGAGATGAAATACACATTAGCTTTCTGGTTTGATTATCGCTGTTTTAGATACCACGTGTGGATATATTCGAAAGATCTGTGTTCAGTCAATGAAATTCTTGCAGTCAAAACTACAGGTCACAATAAAAAATAAACTGTTTGATCCTTCAACAGTTATTACCTTCCAGTTCTTTCGCACTATGTTCTGATTAGTATTCGATTACTTTTATCCAAGAAAAAAAAAATCTTTCTGGGTTTGATTATTCTTACGTTAACTTTATAAAAATTCGATAATCTGATTATTCTTTGATTTATTTATGATACGCTACTTTATATCATACCGGTCAATTTGCTATTAAATTAAATAGAGATATCTTTATTATATTTGCTTCTTTTTAAGATGAAACCTTTTGAAAATATAGCCACTAATGGACATTGCTTAATATATGAAAGATTCGAGTTCTGGTTAATGTATTTTTGTTTGATTCAAAAATGATTTGCTTTTACCAACAATCTGATTTATTTTGTAATTTGAGTTCCCCTAATCAAAACTATTAATTCATCATTAGGATTGTGAGGAATGCTTGATGGAATAAACAGTATTTTCCTGATACGGACATTCTGAAATAAAAAATTGATCCAACGTATGAAAATGAAGTGTGAACAACCAAGGAGAATTGGAAATTGTCAATCAAAAAACAACGCGAAGAATTGTTTTGACTTTTCATAAGACTGTAGAGGAATGATTGTTGCCGGAATTTAAAAAGTCACCTTCTGAATCCTTTGTGTTTGTTTGTAATTCTTGAAGATGACAGTTCTTAGAATCTCGATTGGAATGTGCACAATATTGTGGAAAAGTTATGAAAATTGCAAGTAAGAACAAAAAACTGAAGCATGGCGAATTCAAAAACGCCAAATTTTTTTGGTAATTTCAATGTTATCGAAATTCAAAATCTACAACTGCAATGCACACACGCGTTTTAAGCTTATGCTTTAAATTAAGCTTGCTTGCTTTGCTACTGAATTATCTTGAAGTTCCAACGGTGTACAAGGAAGGACCTGTTAAAACAATTTAAAAAATTAAATTTGCATAAAGTGAATTGATTACTTAGCTTGCAACTAAAGGCAATTAGTTTCAGAGCGATCTGGTTATATCATCATTACGATGATCCAATGCTGTCTGGCTTCTTTGAAACGAAAATTATTATTCGTATCTATCTCTGCTACTGACTTTGCATTTAACGTTACATCATAACCTTAACATTCTGATGTCAAATTCATGAACTTCTAAGGAAGATTGTTACAAAATGCTAAAGCTTTAAAATTAACGATTTTGGGTCAAAAAGTGCTTAGATTATAAGATCTTAATTCTATATACTACTAGAAATTGGAAACGCTTTTGGTTTCGAGCTTGGTTTTTTCTAAAATTTCTAGCAAGAAATCGTTTTAACAGACAAAACTCCTTGTTGGTATGCAATGAAAAAGTTCGCTGCAATGTTCTCTTTGTTTTATTTCCTTAGGTTACTGTATATCGCTTAACAATATGGAAATCAGTGATGGAGTCTTTAGGAAGTGAAAAATGGATTATTTAGTCAGGTCCGCTTTACGCGTAATTTTTAACAAGTAGTAAAGGAAGTACTGTTTAACAAATTGCAGATATTTGTTTGGAATAAAACCATTGGAAGCAGAGATTATTCATTTATTCCACTTTTTTTTTTTTTTTAAATAAAGGAGTGGACGTGTACGGTAAAAAAGCGGACCTTTAGAAGAAATGGACGAAAGTGTTGTAATAGAAATAGGAAATTATCAATTTCCACTTCAATTATTATCAAAACGTGAAATCTGTATTTAATGAGTTATTGACTCTCATGTTTTCAATTTTAGCAAATGGATCTGTCCACGATAAGCATTATTGGCTGGATTTATATAATATTTACCATATATCGTCTGATGCTTACACTTTACAATTTAGTCTATCCATTTTTCCTAGCCAAACCACGCGATCTCCACAAACTTGCTGGTGCTAAATGGGCAGGTGATTTTTTAAAAATCATAATTTACAAATTTTGCCATCTAATTTTAGCTCACTAGAGATGTTTAACATTTGACACACCACTGAGGAGTTGGAAATATAGTGGTAAACTAAAACTGAAAAATAGCAGTAATTACCTTCATATCTTTCTAATACATTCCATTATCGATATCATATATCGAACATGTGATATTGCATATGCTTCATTATGACTTATAGTCTGTTCTGTAATAAAGTTACATTCTTGACAAGACAGTTAATCGGCTTAATTCCTGCCTTCGCTTCTTTTCGCTTTTCATGAAATACAAATGGAAGTATTAGTTTGTGAAATAGTTAATGGACTAGTCATTGTGGAAGAATATTTAAGTATTGGGAAAAGGTACTGCTCAGCTTTTCTTTAACATTCGGTTGATGAATTACTTTCATTATAACACATATACACCTACTTTCTTAACTTGAAAGAAATCCTTATCTGCCTTGACATCGTAGAAGTTAGTTGCAGTAATTACTGGTGCAACAGATGGTATAGGTAAAGGATATGCATTTGAATTAGCAAGAAAAGGCTTCTCGATATTGCTCATCTCGCGCACACAGTCAAGGCTTGATGATGTTAAAGCTCAAATTGAACAAGAAACTTCTTCCGAGGTAATATAGCTCTTTAAATTTTAAAGTAAAGAATGAAAGACTACATAAATTTAATTTAAACTCACAGTTCACAACACTTAATTTGATGCATCAGAATTTGTTGCTTCTAAATCATCTTAGCAGTTGTGGTACCAACAGGAACACTTTCCTTTACAATCACAACGCAAATATACTTGAACGAATGACAATTTCAGGTCCGAACAATTGCTTTCGATTTTTCCAGTGCAGATATTGATTATTATGAGCAGTCACTGTTGTCACAAATCCGAGCACTCGACATCGGCATTTTGGGTAAATTTAAATTTCTCTTCTTGTTCTTTTTTCATTTTAGAATTTCGTATTTTTGAGAGTATGAACCACTCATTGATTTGTATAGGAATACTTCTATATATATGTATATATATATATATATATGTAAGATTGAGACGATGGAAAGATAAATGAAGGTGAAGTATTAATAAAAATTCTGTTGAAAGTTAAAAATGATGCGAAACGAATTATGAGGTGAACACTGCACTATTTAAATTTGTTCATCATAACTCGCATTTGATTGCATTCTTGATGGAATTCTATATGGAACTTTGGAAATAAAATAGGAAAAATTGAATTATTTTCGAATATAATTGCTACTATTTCAAATCTTCAATCTCTTTTAATGCGTTTTTTTTGAATGGATTTAAAAGGCTTTATTTTGTGCTTTTCCATACTCGGACTATTGCACGCTACACTTATGTTTTTCAATTTCTCGTAATTATGTTAAGTTGTGTTCCATGAATAATGACTGATTATTCAGTGAATAGCGTTGGATCTACATTCGAATATCCTGATCTGTACCACAAAGTTGACGGAGGTATCAAACTATTCAAGCATATCAGTGTAATTAATATCATCCCCGCAACAGTGGTAAGTATTCTTTCTCCTACGATAGTCATTAAGCACTTGACAGCTGAAAGGGGAATTTCTTTGTTAACCAAAAAAGCCCTAATTTCTACTATAACCTTCCAATAGAGATATTTACCTTATTTTACCTCGACAGAATGAGATTACTGGTGCAGTACGCAGTATAATGAGCCATAGCAACTGAAATTAGTGCTGAGCAAGTGTTAGGAAGTTTAAATAAAGATTAATTAAGTATTAAATAATCATTTCAATAAGCTAAGCTAATATTTAGCTAATGGCAGCCGTACTACCGCAAATGTATGAACGAGATTCAGGCATTATCATCAATGTAGCCTCATCCTCTGCATATTACAAATTACGTTGGTTCAGTGTTTATGCCGCATCGAAGGTTGTATTCCACGTTGTTTTCCTGTTCAAGAGGGATCAAAATTATTGTTAGTGTTGAGCACTTAACACTCGAAAACGGAACAGTAGTTTTGTACCAATTCCTATATGTCGACTTATAATGATAAGTAGCATGTGATGTACCGTCCTCTACTATTACCACTCTTTCTTTTTGATCAACCATTATTATTATTTTTTCTTTGAAAATTTCAAAGTGTATTTCCAGTCAAAAATTTTCAAAATTTGATTTATCCTCAATGCGTTCAGTTCAAAGTCTTATATTTTGCTGGTTTCGAAGCTATTATATTTCAAATAAGATTTGAGACCATGTAGGTTCCAGAAATACGTCTCTTGGTTAACGAAAATAGTGCAGGAAGAATATGCGAAAACCAATATTATAATACAGGAAGTGAATCCGATGATTGTAGTCACAAAACTAGCCAAGGTGAGTGGTATAGCCAACTATATTAAATTTAATATCTGCAGTTGAAAATCTATGTTTCTCCATAGAAAGGAAAAAAAATGAGAAAAATCCCTTAAGCAGGAGTCACCTTCTGCATTTTACTTAATACCAAAGTGGCAGATTGTTTCCTTGTGGTTTACTCATCTTCAAACTTTTCAGTTTATTCATTTAAAATGATACTACGTTTTCCCAATGAAATACGACTACTGTTCATTTTAGGTCAAAAGACCATCATTTTTCCGACCAAAAGCTGATGTTTATGCTAGATCTGCTGTCCGAACAATCGGAATCATAAAGCACACAACCGGATATTTTGCTCACCAGATAAAGGTTAACTCTCACCTCAAACTAAAATTTTGTAGGATTCTGTTTGAGTCCAAACTCCCCCAATTTTTTGAATGATTTACTAGACTAGAAATCGCCTTTTTACTCTAAACATATATCGAACCCTTAAGAGAAACTTTGAAAATAAGTTGGTGAGAAAGGAAAGCAGAAAACTCGAGTTGTTTCATATGTGCAAAGAAATGACTTCATTTTAATTTTAGGTGGAATGCCTCAAATGGCTACCGGAATTCATCGCTGACGCAGAGATTCACAAACGAATGATACTTTTCCATAAGGTAATGGTGGCCAGAAAGATGCGTCAAGCTGCTATAGCTGCGGCTGCTGATACCGACTCAGATGCCAAAAATACGCGCACAAAACAACATCATTAGTGACTAATGCTTAATTATTCGAGCTTCTCACAATGTCTCTAAAGTTTAGAAATCGTCGTGGTGAGTATTTGCCATGAAAGTTCTCCTGGTAGGAGGCTAAATTTGGTTCAGTTCGATTTTGTTCAGTTTTGTTGTTGAAAACTGGAATATTCAAAGTTCTCTAGCCCAAAATCTCAAAAAATCCTAAAGGTTTAAATAGTTTTCATTAGGTAGAATGTTAACGATTAGAAGAATCGAGAAAGTAATCCCCGTTAAAGGATATGATGATATTATTCAAGTCAAGTTTACAAGTCCAACCAATTTTCTAACCACCACTGGCATTGCTTCTGAGGAATGCAATAAAACTAAACGTAAAACGCTGTGTTCTTGAAATAGATTGGAGTTATATATCAATCTCAAACAATTATAATTGTATGCATTGAATCGTAACTTCTTTGTAATTTGAAATGCTGAAATGATTTATTAAAACAGTCAGAAATAAAAATGTTTCTCATAAATCACTTCTGTCTGTATCTACCGAAGCTATTTCACAGTTGCAGCCCGCGATTGGTTCCATGTGTGAAAATACAGTTCAGATTAATGAATGAACGGTTATTTAGCATATGACCAAGTCCGACTTAAGCTAGAACTATGCTAACTTGTAAAACGTTGACAAATAATACTTCCTTTCTCACTTCTGAAGATTCCAGACTAACGAAGAGCTTAAACTGTATGGACTCAGACACAGTCTTCAGGTTTTAGCAATCTGTGAGTGATTAACCTTGTATTTTTCCACTTTCTGCGCAGCCATCTAATTGACATAACCGATGGGTTCCCCGAGAATGGCACCGATATTACAGATCCCTCAACCATGCCACACAAGTCCAATGCTTCGCTGTTGCCACCCGCCATAAACATTTCAGATCTCAGTTAGCCAAAGCCTAAACCCCATCCCACCTCAGTATCGAGACTTGATCAGATACACTAACACTGAAGAACTGATGCGTCTTGTAGGGATTATGTGACGTATTTTACAGCGCAATTTCACTCGGAATGCAGTGGTGGTTGATAAGAGTGACAAGGGAGCCGCGTGGAGATGGTGTTTTTAGGTTCTTATTCAGCGCAAGCAGATTTACGTCAGTCTTCATATATGTATTTAATCATTTGCTCATCTTAAGTACGCACATTTAAGGAAAGAGAGGAACATAAGTTCGAATATCTCGCTTTAACGTCGAAAGGCTTTAGTTTTTGTAGAAATTCACTTGTTCCACAGGGTTGCAGTTGGTTGATTCTACCCTTTTCTTACAAGGGTACGTATCTTCATATTTTGGTGTGAACATCTGGACTTTGCAGTTGGATGTGTCTTGTGCACGAACGCGGTAACTTTCCATATGCTTTTATTTTAATTTAATTTTCACGTTGTTTAGAGAACTCCGCAGTTCAGATATTTCTATATTAAAAATGAATAGAATTCATAAATTATTTTTGAGTTAAACAGTCAAAAATATCTGGAATAGAATTTTGTGGGAAAAGGGCTCAAGGAGCTGCCTTGGATGAAATAATTTTAAATTAAATATGGTATGGGGATATTGTAACTTCATTCTGAAATGAATTCTTTTGTCATTCATGAAATGTTTAAGGTTAACTCTAAATAAAGAAGACGAAAGATGATTTCGCCAACATTTTGAGATTTAGTTTCAGTCTTTAGATTTGAGAAAACCAAATAATTCTTATTTTTAGCTGAATTCGTTACTGGATTACTTAGTGCCATGTTTGTTTAGATAAATCATTTTCTACAAGAGAGAATTTATTGGAAAACGGTAGCAGATGGCGAATGCTATTCAACGAAAAATTGCTGTGATGGGTTATCCGTGCGTCGGTTAGTTAATATTCTTTTTTTTTGAATATTATCACTAGTAATGATGAACAACTAAGTGACGAACGGAACCTTCTGGATGCAGAAACTTTGGGTTTCGTTTACTGTATGCAAGGAATAAAATGAATTTACCATCATTGTCAGTTTATGTTTGATGAAAATGATCAACACACATTATGTTGCGTTCTAATGCAGTGAAAGAAAAAAAGCAATATGTGAAATATTTAGCAAATCACGAAACCAGGACATGGTCGGAATATTTGGATTACTTTTCATTTTATTTTTAGGAAAATCTTCTATCACATTACGATTTGTGTATGGTAATTTTCCAGACGCATATGACACAACCATTGAGGATATCTATACGAAACCGTATAAATTTAATGGAAAGCAGTTTGCTCTGCAAATCACTGACACTGCGGGACAAGTAAGCCTATGCCGTATCATCATTGGGTATTTCTGTGAAATCAGTAACTCTCATCTTAAAATGATAAAAATTTCGAACTATCTGGTTTGAAACGAATTTTTCCATTCTTTTTAGCAAGAATTCTCATTATTTCCACGTAGCTGTGCAATAGATATTGATGGATATATCCTGGTTTATGCGATTGATGATCGAAAATCGTGAGTTAACAAGATTTTTTTTACTTAATGGTATTATTATTGACTGTTAATTTCAACGACAGTCGTGCTATTACATTGAGAGAATGCTCTATTTATATGTGAGCACTAATGCTTTTGTTTTACAGATTTGAAATAGTTCAGTCCATTTACGATAAAATAATGGAAAATCTCGGGGACAAAAAGTGAGTGATGAGATTTTCGGTGTTTGATTGCTAAACTTTCTGAAGACATACATTTCTTATTGAAGTTTTGGCTTCGGATAATATTGAACTTTAATTCTTAGCATACCAATTGTGGTTGTGGGAAATAAACTGGATCTGCACTTCAATGCACGTCACGTTTCAACAGAGGAGGGACGACAGTTAGCCGTTTCTTGGAATGCTGCTTTTTTAGAAACATCGGCAAAAGATAATACAGTAGGTCACCGATGCATTTCGTTCTGGTACGTTTTTTTTTTTTTTTTTTTGCAGAATATTTCACAGAACTTTATTTGTTATTTCCTGAACTTAAATAATGAAATTGTGAAAAATCCTTGGATTAATAATGGGATGAATATTCATCAGATAGAGGGTTACTAGGTTTGAAATAGTACGGCGCGATCCAGGCAATCTCGTTGTTAATGTACAACACCTAAATGTTTGGATCTAGTGTATTATTATGAGAAAAAGATTAAATAATCATACATAATGAATTTCTTATGAATATTTAAAAGCAACTCAACCATACTATAACTCGGTAGTTTGTGAATTGAGGTGAAGTCAAACTGATATTGGTATGATTCAAGTGAGGCATAACTAAAAATTACTGGAAAAAAAATTCATACGACTTGATTCACTACTCATTTTCTAACTTCGGATAATTTTTACAGTCTGTGGAACAAATCTTTGATTGTTTGCTGCGTGAAATTGAAATTGCAAATGGGAATATGAAGCGAAACCAGAATGGTTGTGTACTTTCTTGAAATTAATAAAACAAAGCAGCTTCTGTGCTAGAATGAGGAAGTTCCATTTTAACGCTGCCAGAAATCAATTTTACGCTCATTTGTAAATTATTGTAAATATAAGTCTCGTCGTGTTATTTATTTTGGCCTGTTTTTACAAACTTAGTTATTGGAAAAATTCTGCTATGAAAGTTTAAATTTAATGACTCTGATTTAACAGCCTAGTCGATGTCATCGTGTACATTACACTCAAAGTGCATTAAAGGAATATGTTAAATAATTTGTTGATACAAGTAATAACTTTGTGTTTTTTAACTTCCAACATGTTTGTATTATATATGCTTATCTCTTCACTTCGTTTTGCGTCGAAAATTATAGATATTTTTTATTGCTGTACAAAGAACTGTTTGGACAAAAGCATGCTGCCGTCTCAGAAAACGATAATTTTCTGTAGAGATAACTGCTACAAATACAAAAGTCAAAATGGTCCCTGGTTAAGAAAGGGTTTGGAACCACTATTGTTAGGCGATCAGTTGGCACTTTTATTTCGTTTTCTTTTTCATTGTTTTCCCATTACTCCCTGTTGTTTTTTTTTTTTAAATTCTTTTTCGTGCATCACGAGCACATTTCTTATTATTTATATCTCTTGGCGACATCATGCCATTGCCATTTAATGTTCTGTCCACTTTTTCGGTAACTGTTGGATCGTGCAGATGTTCACAAGCTTGTTTCCAAAGCATACCTGGTCTTGGCATTCTCGTAAGTGTACACAAGATTTCCTTGGAAATTCTTGTTCTCTTGCTTTTCAATATGAGTTTGATCCTTTTGATTTTTGTGAGTGGAAGACGGAGAATTTGAAAGAATTATTGTTTCCTGAGGGGACTTAAATGTTAATTGGCTTGTGGGAAAACGGTTTCTGTGTTACTGTGACTAGCAGTCTGAAAAATTCTTCAAGGCAATTTTCGCTCTAAAACAGTGCTTTCCTGTCATTTTTATTGGATTTATCTCGGTTTGTTTTCTGATGTCTATGATTTGAAATGGTGGCTTTGTTGTCTGAAAGAGAACTTCGAAGAAGCCAGTGCCAGTGTGATGACTGATCGAGATCGATCAAGAAGCTGAGTTCGGTGTTTTTGTTGTTTTTTACATATTTCATAAAATTCCGTATTCCTCTGGCCGAAGTGTTTGTTTTGTTGCGTATTACTTGTTATTTCTTGTTTAGTTCAGCTTTTATTAAATTTCGTTAGTTCACCTGTAAGTTGCTCATTTATCCCGCTGAAAGTATAGATATATGATATCCGTGATGAAGTAGAGGAATGAGTGGAAGTTCTGTTGAATTGTAATTATTGGAAATTTCGATATGTAAGCATATGTAGCGGATCAAATTCGTCGAGAGTACAAAAAAAGCTTTTGTGAAAACGAAAGGAGATGAGGCGGGAAGACGAGAGATTCCTTGCAGGAATCAAAGAAAAGGGAAGTGAAAGTGTAGAGATGCCATCCCTGATAATGGTTCATAATGAAATGACGTAGAAATGATTTTATTCACAGTCATTGCTTTTATTGCAGTTTTTATGATTGAATTCGAATATATTTATCTATTTTTTTATATTTCAGTTGGTGTTGTTTGGCGTGAGGATTGATAGTTATTGACGTGATTTATCCTATCATTTAGAGAATGGAATTATCGAAATGTATCATCGTTGTGTAAGGTTGATTGGGGAAGTCTTACCTACATATTACCCCTACCTGTCGGATGTAGTCTGCATTATGTTAGGGAAGAAGTTCCTGATTATCGTATTTATCTCAGTCTAAGCCCCAACAAATCCTATTCCTGAACTGCGGTTCACCATGAATGTTGCGGGATCAACAGCTTACTGTGTGCAGTCTATAGTAAATAAACAATTCCTTATAGCTGGATTACTTTGTATTTTATGGAACGGTGGCTTTTAGCTTTCTTCACCCATTAATAGTAATTTTCAGATATTGTAGGGGTAGGTCTACTCATTTCGCTCGGGGTCAAGGATCCATCCTTGACACCCTAAATACTATTGCATAGAACAACAAGATTAGTTATAAATAATCTCCCACAGTAATGTCTCGGAGAAAATCCCGGAAGAATTCAGGTGTTTCACATTATATTGGAGGAGAAAAGCGGCTATTATGAACCGGCGACCTTTAGATCTTCAGTCTAACGCTCTCCCGACTGAGCTGGTATAGTATTACCAGCGGGTCATCATATTTATTTCAGATGATGCCAGAAAGTAATAATATGTTTGTTTCTGGATCGAATAGTAATTGTTCTGTGGCCACTTCAGGTAAGCAAACATTCGAGATATTACTCCGTAAAATATTAAGAGTCGAAAGTCAAGAAACATCGAGCTGTCGTTGGTAGATAAATTTCGGAATTACGCTGGTGATTCTTGTAACGGGAAAGATTGGGGCTACCTAAATCTTTATTGACATTATATAAAAAGCGAAAAGTCCCTAAGCGACAATCGAGACAACAATCTGTTACTCTGTATAACACAGCAATTTTCTCTGTGCTGTACAAATCATTCATCAAAGTGTTGTGCAACCACTCGTTATCGTGTTTGTTGACATTTTTGTACTCACTCTAACTTCATGTTAACATTCATCCTAACATTATTCTTTATTTCTCTTTTCAGTTTCAATTCTTTCATTCTCTTTTCAGTTTCAATTCTTCCATTCCATCCATTATGTTTTTTCTCTTCTCTCCTTGGAAGTCTTTGATAACTTGATGTTTACATTTGATAATTAGATTTATATTATCATACTGATGCCGTTATACTGAGTCTCTACTGTTCTGTCCACGGCGTAATCTCTGTTCGCAAAATTTACGAGAACTCAACAGTATTATTTGATCATTTCTGTGGAGAAAGTGTACGAATAACATTCTGTTTCTTATTTTAAGGTTGTAAGTAAAAGATATGTGTTTCTCTCTATTTGTTACTTCCTGCTTCTTAGCTAACTTATGTAAATGTTTAATTATTTTAGTCCGTAAGTTTTTCAGCTCATAATTTTGATCTCTAAGTGAAACTGGATAGGTTTTAATTTCAGCTTCGGATGGAATGCGACGATCTTTTTCACCATGTAACACGTAAGATTTCAAATACATAGCGGTTTTGATATTTTTTTCCGTGTAATTTGAGTTGATATTTTCCCAGAATTCTTTTTTGGATATAAAATTGAACTAATGTCCACCGGCGACAGGTTTGGCATCAAAGTAGAAACATATTTTATTGATTGGTTCACAAAGAAACATTAAAATTATTTGGGTAGTTTTATTTTGTAGAGATTTTGTTTCGAAATATGCTCTCATTTATTATAATACAGATTTTCGCTGCAATTAGAATTCCATTTCACAAAAACTTTTTCCCTTAACTGAATTTTGTGTTGAATTTGAGATTTGAGCAGTCTGCTAGTTTCTACTGTTTCTGTGTATCCCTTAGTAGATAAGAAGATAGTGGGTGAGTTCCATCACTACAAGTAGAGGTTCGAAATGGTCGTCGTGGTCGAAAATTCAACACTTTGTGAGCATCGAAGTGTTGTGAACTCATTTTTTAACCAAGAAACGAATTTTTCATCAGCTGTTTTTAGTGCATTTGAATAAAAAAGTTTTTATAGAAATGAAGTACTTTGAGGTGATGTTTGGAATTTATTTTGATCGTCCTGAAAAAGTCTTCCTGTTCTTGTTTACCACTTTCAGACCCGATCTGGCGCAGATGGCTGCAAAAATAGATTCACTGAAAAAATGGACCGTTTCGACTTACAAAACAACGAAACAGTCTATATGTGAAAATTTAGGAAAGGTCGGGAGTTTTTGAAGTTCTTTATATAATTTCATTTGTTTTTGTTGAACTTCTCATTCCATACTTTATCGCTTTTTTTTTCATTGTGTTCATCTCTTATTTTTTGTTTATGATGCAGTGTTAATCCTATTCTTTTATACTTTTTTCTGAAGACATTAAAATTAATGTTGCATTTATGTGTGTTTAGTACTTCTAGGTAGAACGCACAGTTGACAAGGAATTAGAAGAACAAATCGAACAACTAAGAATATTACACAAGTATTACAACCAGGTTTATTTTTTTTTTTGTTGTTAATCGCTTACAGTTTTTGGATATTTGCTTATTATTTGTTTCGTTTTTTCAAATATTTCTGGAAGGATTTGAATTGAGTGAATTTTGATTTTTTGCAGGTGTTAGCAATGTCAAAATTGTTCACTTCCAACTTTCATCGAATGAACGAAGCGCAGAAAGGCTTAGCGGAATCTCTTTACCAACTCTCACTGAAAGAAATGAGTTTGAACGTGTGTTTATCTTGGAAAATTCTCCGAACACATTAAAGCTCTTCTGTAAAAAGCTTTTCCTTGTTAATCGACTATTGTGTTTTGATCAGTCCTTTCCTTACTAACTATAAGATCCAACTGATTATAATTATTATGAAATTTTTGCTTTATTTGAAACTACCGAATCCTGGTTTTCAAGTTGTGAAATGTTAGTTTTTGATAATATCCTTGAAATTGTAAGAATAGCTGAGAACCTTTTTTATAAACTTTTTTAGGCAGAGTGCTCTTCCAACTGTGATTCATTGCGTTCGATGGCACATAACGGTGAACTTCTAGAACGAGCTTTGTCGTTTTTTCTTTCATCAATTAAGACATTGTCCGAGAAGACATTTGAAGACACAATGGAGACAATTCATAATTATGACCTGGTTTTTCTTCTCATTATGAGTTTATCTCGTTCTATCTTAATTGCAATCGATAAAATCTCGTCATTTTCTGAAGCTTTATTAGACAACAAAATGCATTCCTTTGGTATCGAGTTGTAAACTGCTCCTATCGTTTTAACTTAACAATGGTTTCTTATGGCGGAACTTTCATAAATTTATCAGTTTTTAAATTGATTCCCAGATAATAGCAATTTGTAGAATCTGGACATAAAAAATTGTGAAAAAGACAGTACAAAAGCTGGAACGAAAAAATTTTCATCGATCACACAAATAATATTCTCATTATAGGCTCGTTTGGAGTATGACGTGCATCGCAATGAAAAAGCAGCGCTACAGCAATCAGGTGCGAGTTGTGAAGCAATTGCAAGCGTTGATTTTCGATGTAATAAGCATCGTGGAAAATACGAACAATTAAAAGCTGACGTAAAGGTCCTTTTCTTTCTTTTCTAGTTCATTCTTGATTCAGTTATCAAAGCAAGAATCGATGTTCATTGAAATCTGTTTGCTTTGACCATTATTTGCTAGATGTTGAGGCAGCTGGCTTTTTAGCCAGCTTTTCTTCCCTAACTGAGAACAAAACGCGTTATCATTCTACCACTGGATAAGGTTATAGTTTTGATTTTTAGGTAAAACTGAGACTATTGGAAGAAAACCGGTGGAAAGTAATACGTAAGCAGTTATTGCTTCTTCATAATGCCTTGATAGCCTATTCTTCAGGTACAATTTATTTGCTGCATTTACATGCTGACTGAGTTAAATCAGAACTGTTTTGAGGGTATCGTTTTTAATCATATCAAATAAGTGATTATGAAAATTGGTATTGCAAAAGAGCCTTTTGGAAGCTTCTGTAATATATGTAGAGATATATTGGTTAGTTATTCTCGTGAAGGTGAGGTTTAAGTTGATAGTCGTTCTGGCACTAAAACTATGTTTTGCGAAAAACTCCCAATGTTTTAACCAACAAAAATTAATTTTACATTTAGGCAATGCGAAGGCTTTGCAGTCAGCAATGGAAAATTTAAATTTAGGCGAGGCGGCAAGTGACGGTGTTGCTTCAACATTTTTGGAACAGTGAAACAAATGTCTGTTGTAGACAAACAGTTTATTCTGGAAATACCCGAATTCAAATTCAGCTCGTTAGCCTGCTTCGTAGTTTAGGCACGATATCAAATCTTTTTTTCTGCATTTATATGTGGGTGTCTTTGTTAAATCTCATCCAATTAATTACAATCATACGATTACGCAATTATACAATTAATTAATTATAAATAGGCGTTGGAGGTTTGAAAACAGTTTGAATTACCTGTCATTCCTGCAAATGAGTAGTAAAACGAACCATAGTAGTGAGGAATAATTTGGCTGAAACAGCATAACAGGATAAAATATTATCATCGAATTGTTTCTAAAAATTTTTATCATGACCGCTTATCTATCTTTACCATTAACAGTGTAATTTATTTTTACTGTATTCGTGTTTTTCTGCACCTCTTTGTATGTAGCAAACAGTGCAAACAGTTGACAAATTAAAGACAATTTAGCTGCTTTTCACTGGATTTATAAGCTGGAAAAAAAAGTGCTTTAGCAATCACCAAGCTTCAGTTTTGGGTACCTATATGACGACTGCAATTTACTTACCATCAATGGAATAAATTATGGTTTGAATCTGGTTATTCTTGTCTGAACTTTGCAAGATGTCGCTGTTCGCAATACTGATTAGCTATTCCGATCATGAATCCATGTTAAATTTCGATCTTTATCTCGACGAGCGATCATGCTATGGAAGTATTAGTAGTAGTAATGCCTATGCGTTCATCTTAATTAGATATTGCTTACTGTTCGTTTCGCATGCTGTTTCGATTAATCTGTCTTCTTCAGTTCTTAGCTATCGTTTCAAAATTGTTTGTTCGAAGACTTTGGAAGGAACTTGGGAAAGCAGTGCTCCTAAAGCCAGTTTAAGATGGAGGACATACGTTTCGATCTTGTAAAAAGAAAATATAACTAAGCTGGAAAGAATGGAAATAATGCTTTCCGTAACGGTACCCTGTACTCAATTTTGGTATCGTGCTAAGCTGTTTTTCCGAATTTTTGGAGAAAAACGGCTTAAACAGAGAACGCGTATAGAAGTCCGTTGTGAAATGCTTATCGCTTCATGAGTTTTTTTTTTCAAATTATGTCTCAAATGATAACTTCAGTATTGTTATTTACTCACATCCATTATAAGCACTGCTTTATATAAAATCAAATTAAAATGAAGGGGAACCATTGTTTACGTTTCAGTTTTATGCCTCTTATTGATGCTTCGTCTATATCAAAATTATCAATGAGGAACAAAAGTTTGAGAACTGAAGAAATAGTTTCCGTGATCAAATCAATTTCGATATGAAAGTAAAGGAGTGGTGTAGTAATGGACAGATTTACGGAGGTAAAATAATAAATGCTGGATGCATGAAAGAAAAAAAGTGGGATCCGTTTTTTCGTGTGACTTTTTCCATGGAAGATAAATCTACGATCTTTTTCATCTTTTTCACCAATAACTGGGCCAGTAACTGATACGGCATACTGATCTTTGAGCAGGAAGAGCAATTATCAACCACTACGTCAATAAAGTGTACTGGAAATAGGCTAGATATTTTGAAAATGTAATGTATGCGTCTGCTTCAGACGATAAATAAGCGATTGCAGTGGTAGGGACAGTGGTAGTTGAAAATGCAGCGATGGAAGAAGTACCGGTCCACAGCGGTGGATGACGATCCCCGTTTCTACATTGATGATGCGTTTATTCAGATTTTTTGAGTAATCTTCATATCTTTGTTTCTCCCAGATCCTCCGTCTATACTTCGTCGAATTCCCTAGTTTTCAATTCACCCTCGATGCCACTGCACGGATTTGTTGATCATATTGATCACTGTGTTGCCTTTATATTATAAACTATTACACTTATAAAACTCCATCTATTTATTTAACGTCAAAAATAGAAAACTTCCAACTTTTGAATTTCGATTATTTTCCCTTCTATCGGATAAGCATTTTGGAAAAGAAATTGACGAAGCATGCGCAAATAACCGTCTACATCTTGATCGCTTGCAATTTCTTGATGCAATAAATTTGTCTTTTGAAGCATTACACTATTGCACTTCTCAATATTGTTAAATAAATATCTCTTTCCATACGGTTGCTACGCTCTTCAAAGTTTGTCAACTCTACAGAAATTACATTATCGGTTACTTTGTCGTGTTTTATCTCTCCACTTTTTCAATCCTTCATTTTTCCATATCTGCACTGCTTTCTGTCCTTTCTAAGTTCCTGAGAATTCCCATCGGTCCTATCTTAAACAGGTTCAGTTCGCATTTCTTTCCTGTTTGCTCCAGCTTATATCTTTGTATTAGCTACTGCTACTCCTGGAATGCAGCATTATCAGGTTTGATTTATGAGTTCCGCTCATATTTTCCTTTCCTTAGAAATCTTTCTGTCATCTTCCAAGAGGAGGAAGAGAACATTCTTTCATTCGCAACACAAATTCCCCTACTTCCGTTGGGAGTGGCATTGAATTATGGAACATCCCCTCAACTTTCCTCCAATTCTTGTTGATATTTCGTAATGCTCAATGATAAGCCATAACCCTAAACAGGTTATTTTGCATTTCTTTTATTTTTTCTTTGGATTTCCGAAATTTCAATCTCGATTTTTCCTTCCTTCTATCTAACCAAATGAAGCCAATAAAATTGGGCTTTTCTTTAAAAAGGTCTCAAATTTGGACCATACTTAACACCAAAAGACAATATTTAAATTTTGGTTGTATCCATCCAATATTTAAATTTTGGTTGTATTCGCGGATTGTTTTAAAATCCAGATTGATTGGAAAAAAAAAATTCTCAGATTTCTAATCTTTTTGGATAAGACTCGATAAAACTCGAAATTTATTAATAATCACAGAAGGAAACTCACCTCATAAACTTTTGTAAAGAAACGATTGCATCTATACAGTGGATGAGAATTAGTTTTTGCAAGGGTTTGAGAAATCGCAGAAAAGTAACTCTTCTTGATACAAAAATCAAAGCTATTCTTCCGGGATACGTTTTCTAATTAGACGTTGGACCAAGGATATTCTTTCTATCTTAATTTCTTACCTCTTGTATTTATTCCGTTTTTTTTTTTTATTTATTAATTGAAGCTTTTTAGAGATGGTTTTATTTCAGAATGATTTTAATTTATATATTATAAGTAGAACGAAAAAATTTTACCAGATTTATGCACCTGGCGATAAATTATTTAATTACTCAAACTAAAGCTGTTACTTCTGATTGTGATGTCATGAAGTGACTAAGGAGAGGGAAACGAAAAGTAAAGAGAAAGAAGATGCAAAATATAATTTTGATTGAGGTGTAGTTGACTTATGTTCATTCTGAAGAATAAATAATATCCAGATAATCTCCATTCATTCCCATACCACAATAAAATTTTGTGCTCAGCGGAACTGAATGACATTTGGTTTATGCATTTCGATTGTAAAACTTATCAACAGTCATTTCATTCTAAGATAATTTTCGAATGTCAGTGAGAAGAAAAAGTTTTCTTCCCTCCTATGTTTACGTACTTTGCATTTTCAGGTATGGAACGAAAAACATGTATTGCAACTTGATGACATGCATCAGAAATGTGCATGAATATCAATCGCTTAAAACAGATTGTTTAATAAAGTACGGAAATCTTTGCTACCGATTTTACTAAATTTGATTGTTGGTTTCCTGTGAGTCATCTTTTTGAATTACAGCTAAAATGTTTGTTGATTTATTTATATCTAAGTATGATCTCTTTAACTAAATACATTCTTTGGTATGAGACAGGGTCTCTCAATTCCATTATTGAATATGATAATTAGTTCTAGGTATAATCTTAACATATGTTTTTCATGTTCACCTTCTTTTCCGATGCAACCGATATCTGTAGGAAGAGTAATGAAGTATAACCGAAGCAGGTTAGTCGGTTTATGAAAGAAACGAAGGTATTTGGTTGTTCGAAAGAGACGGAGTGCATTCAGAAGAAATAGTTTTGATGATATTCAATGACATAGGTAAATTTCCAGCACTGCAACTATCGGACGCCAAACAGTTAATTAGTTTGCTTCTCTTTTCTGTGCATGCATTAAATTTCTTGACCTGTTTTAAACTTCTCTTTATTTGTATGATTAGCAATAAAATACAAGAATTGACAGGAAGAAAAAGCAGTGTATACGATAATTGCATAAACATTTCGATAAATAAACTTATGTTTAAAAAAAATTGGTGAAAAAGAGGATTCAAACAACGCAAAAAATGCTCTAAAGACGCATTCTGCTTCACTTTTCCCTAAAGTACCACCGCACATTCCTAAGTATATGATGAAGTAAAAGTTGGCTAGTGAACTCAAGGAGTAGGCCTTCAAAGGAGAAAAGAAAAAATGTCCTCCATGTCTTTAAACAACTTTACAGTAATAGGCAATGTGGCGCTCAATTTAAACAGGTTTGTTAATTAGTTTTAAAACAAAATCTTAGCCAACACTAGCATGTGTCACTTTTTTGCACACTAATTATTTAGCTGAGAAACACTGTTTGTAATATTGCTACCTCTATGATTCTCACTAGAAAAAAAGAAGCGGAAAGATAGGTAGATGAGGATGTGGAAAAATAAAGTTCTTCAGCGGTTAATTTAGGATGGATTGCTGGAACTTAAACACTAAATTAATTTTGCGATTAAACTTTACAGTAGAAGAAAATGATAAATATAAATTTTAGTAATAAATTTCAGTATATTTTTTCAACGTTCCCTCATTTTCGCAATATTTCCTTGCTATATGTTTACTCAATTGTCTCATTATCAAACCAATCTTTGTTCTATCTCCTATAATATCCATTCTCTCTTCACATGTTTCCATCAGCTTTCTGTTTTCGTCCCTGGAGATTCCGTTGTTTCATGTCAATCTTTCAGCTTTCTGGCCTACTTAACTTCTCAACGCTAATGACGTTGCGTTTTGAATGTTGCGTGCGTCATTAACAGCTCATTGTTCGTTGTTATGGTTTTTCCGCTATCAGAATTATTTCGTATCACAAGGCATCATATACCATCCGTTCCATTATTTTACTATGACATTCACAACTTTGTGAAACTTTCCTCCTTCGCATTTACCAACATATCTTTTTCAAGTTTGTTAACCTACTTTTGCTATCAGATAGGATCAAGCAATCATTAATATCGAGAATGTTCGCTTCGATTTATTGATTCCTTGTTCCTTTCTTAGATCAAAACTGAGAAACATTTTACACCATCATGATATCTACTAGATACCTATTTTTCCGATGTAAATGGCAAGTAGATATTACAGATCTTATTAATATAATTAGACAATATGACGAAGTATATTAAGTCTTCGTCGATTTGCAATAAGTTAGGGAAAGAAATATTTTCCGATTCATATTAGATGGTAAACTTATATTCCATTTGTTGTTGATAACCGATATCTTAGGCTATCCTTCGATTGCGTTACGGACTTCAATATCCCTTCTTTTATTTACATCATAATCTTCGCGTTATCGGCTGTCATGGTTTATATTTTCTTCTTTTGATTCCATGAAAAAATGTTTGTAAATTATGAAAACTGCAATATTTGTGCAAATATTCATCTAATTGAACATTAAGACCTGAATGAGACAGGTGCAAAATAATTAAAGTCAAGGAAAGGTGAGACGACACAAATTACAAATGTGACCATATGTGTTGAATGTTAATCGATAGGTTTCATGCATAATTTGAATGAGTTCCCGTTAATCGAATGAAAGAAGTCCAACTTCTTGTGCTGTTAAATGCATGACTTTTAAATCAAATTTAATCTATTTAATTTGATTCATTTATTTTAAGGTACGATCGATCATACATTCTTTGATTTCGAGAAACTGATAAGACGTTGCTGATAGAAATATGTATTATTTGGCGGTAAGCTCATAACTACTTTTACTCATTCTTATTTACCCAATGGTAACTCTATTTCATCAGCAGATAAATGCTGCAATATTGTTGATAGTTAGCTGCTCTCGAATCTTATTCTTCCTCATCTGGTGCTCTGTTAATGGTAGCTTAATGGCCACTGACCAAGCACTGCAGAACTTGTTATTCGATAATGACTTAATCTTTCCTTCTCTTTGATGATGAATGAATCTTTCCTTCTCTTCATGAGGTCAGTATCGATTCAGTTCATCCATTCACTGTCACATTTGTCACTATATCTAAATGATTCGTATCCGGTCACCATGTTGTAAAAAAGTAGCAGTTTACGCCTGGCGCTATTTGTTATATCTGTTCTTTTATCTCCTACATCTTTCTGTTGTGTATTAGCCAGTGTGTTATTATCAGGAAGCACGCTGGTGTGGTGACATATATAGATAGATAGATACATACATACATATATATATATATATGTGTATACACAGTTGACACAGACATATCATGCTATGGATATTGGTTTCCTTCTTTCATCCAAATTCATTCAAAAATGTGAGTGTTCACAGCTGCTGCTTGTTCCATTCCCTTTCTCAAATCCATTTCCGTAATTTTATCATACAGTTTATCTAGAATTTGACTGTATTGGTAGCATCGATAGTAGATGCTAAATGTTTTTTAAAGGTCAATGTCAGAGTCACAAAAACTGACTCTTACAGACTTCTTAAAAATCATCCTTGAATTAGTTGTGGATTACGTCTGGTTGGGAATCAAATGATCTGAGTTGGGTTGGACAATTTTCAACCTTCTGTTGTTCAATATTCTTTGGTAGGGACTAGATCTCTGTAGCGACAAAAGGATGGAAAAATTGAAGTAGACTTGCACGAAAGAAGTGGAAAATGAGGTTAAACCTGGAATTACTTCATTGATGGTTAGTGAGCGATTGGCTTGAGGTACTAAACCTTATTTAATATGTCACCGTTGAATTACGAGAACCTTTTGCAAATGAAATCGATATTGCTATCACGTATAAATGGAAATATAAAATATTGATTTTGGACTTTCAGATGGAAACTGAACTGTAACATTAATTTTCACACCACATCAGTCTACCTGTTGCATAGTTATATATATAGGGTGGCATAAATTTAAAATATTTCTAATTTTTGTAAATTTACTTCATGGGATAGTTTGTAAATAGTTTATTTTTCAGATTTTAATGAATCATTTAGTAAAAAAGATCTCTTCGGTGCTATTGTAGTTCTATGCCACTTATTAGGATATGGGGTGCCTATTCATTGATTAGTCATTTGCTATCGTGAAAAATTTTTTTTTATCGCGATATAACTCTATTTTGTGTTAATTGAAAAAAGGGGGTTAATATTCTTAAAGCTTGACTTACGTACACTTCTATCGCGTAGTGGATTGTATTGTGAATGTACGGCCAGTTGAAAGTTTTATTATAATCCGTATGTCAAGTAACATGGAACGATTTCCAATATATGATTAAGAGTGAATATCGAGGAAGTATTGTAGATACAAGTACGAGGAATAGTACGAGAGGAATTATCAAGCTAATAACAGTCAATTCCTCCTATTAAAAATTGAGGGTTATATATCTTAAAAGGTGGGAGTGGTTTACATTAAACATCGTAACAAGATCTAATGAGAAGATTAGGATGTGAATTTGGACAAAAATGTACATTTAGATAGATATTGCAAGCAATTGCTAGCAAAGACATTTGCTGTATGACAGGAAAACGATGAGCTTAGATAAAAACAGAAAAAACATGGGAAATTAATAGGAAATAAATGTAAGGAATGTAAAATGATTAACTGATTTGTAATGTTGTTAACATTCATTTACAATTTGAATAAGAAATTTATTTTATTATTTATTTGGAATTTCGCGATATTGAAATTCGTGACATTTGCTCAGTTTAACAAATTCAATTTCCTTCACAATGTTGGCATCACTAAACAGTGTGCGATATTTGCTAACCATTAATCTCATAGTAGTACATGATAAGCAAAGTAGTTGTCATATTTCAAAAAACTGGAAACAGTATATTGACAAATCAAATATTATAAGAATAAAGAGAAGTCGGACAGTTAAAATGATTATCCGTTATGAGAAATCATTATGCTATAATAGATGTTTGTACCATCAGTCGTAAACTACGTTTTTTCTTTGGAATGTCTCTTTAATTACATTCCAATTAATTTTATTTTTAGATAAAATATAACAGATTTGCATTCCGTAATGTTATTCTAATAAAAATAATTTCAATGTTATTTCCTTCTGGTCTCATGCATTTTCAAATGAATTCATTGTTGGATCTCAGAAATGAATTCTTCCCAATGCTCTTTCTTTGGAAATGCATTCCAAATTGAGTTTTTAAAGTAACAAACAGGAATGGGTAACATCTACCAAGCATCAGAACGTGGATGTTCAGAATCGTGTTCAGTTGATGGGAGAATGAATTTTGAAATTTCATTTCAGTTTTTACATCGGTTATTTTTGTTGAGATGACCTAATAATCGTTCAATCCGAACAATGGACTGATTTAAATTATATGCAAATCATAATTTGAATACTAATTTGAACACAAGAGACATTGACGGGTTTTAAATAATTTTCATTTTTTGCTATTTCGAAATCTTCAATTGAAGAAACAAATTGTGAATTACCATGGCTTATTCACGAAATTGGCACCGAAGAAATATCCGTGATAAATAAATAAGCAAACAAATTTTCATTCAAAATTATTTTATAAAATGTGACTTTTGATTACTGCTTTAGTCATTCATCGATGTAGGAAGAATGAGGTGTTACAGAACTGTAGGTGAAAGTGATATCGAGAGTGTGGTGATAAATAATGAGATAGACGCATCTGATTTGTTTATCTCTTTAGAAATATTTACAGAATTTTAAATGTGTGTATGTGTATGTGACAATGTTGATCAAAAAATACTATGGAGGAAGTGGAATTGTCCCTGTTCTGTTGTCGTTCCTGTTGACAGTGTCATTATAAAAAAAGGAACTTCTACCCAGAGTGATGACGATTGATGATAATAATGGTATTGGTAATGTGTAGTAGGTTATGTATACTACAATTCCATACCTCAATTACGTTGATCTTTTCAAATGGAGTGGAATAGAACAGACAGATTCTCTTGTCGGCATTAATAATTCATCCTCTTCTCACATGCTTTTCCAGAGATAAAATCTGAGAGATTGGACAGAGAAAAACTTGCGCTTTATTTGTTATTCTGTGATTGTATTTGTTCCTAACTGAAATTAAATGTTATCTTGACTGAAAATGTTTGCAGCCAGATTCTTGGGTGTTTGAAATACATTTGCTATGGCAACGAGAACCACTCTCCTTTTAGTAGAGTTACTTTCGAGTGTTATAGTCATGATGAATTTAGCCAGGCATGCCAGTCTAATTTCTTAACATTATTTAAAAGGTCAGAGGTCAAATGGCCGAATTGCTCGTATAAACTTATTTTATTTGTTTGAAAAGTCACTCAAGAAGAGCAGCAACTTGTTTATTTTATGACGGTGATTGCAACAATCACAAAACTAAGCATTTGTGCACTTTGACTGAAATTCTAGAAAGTCAAAGTATTTAGGTGACAGTTTATAATATAATGAATGATTTGTTTTTTATTTTTTGTAGAGGCAATGACTTATTCTTCAACAGAAATAAGTAAAAGAACCACGAGGAGAAAAGGACGAAAGGATAGGTAAAGAAATGTAAGAATACCTTTTTTTATTTTTCTACCTTTTCTTCTGCATTTTCCTTAAATTTTGAGTCACGATTTTAAGGTTTAACTGTTTGACTGAAAGCCTTAAAATGTCATAAATATTAATGAGGTGATTTCCGCCATTCACTCACTCTAAGCCACTATTATGGCCTATCAAACTTTCTATAAACAACTTCCACTTTTTCTAACAACGTGGAACTAATCAAAATTAAGGCTAATTGTTCGAGGGAAGCTGCTCAAATACTGAATTAACGCTGCGTCTCGATATTTACATTTGATACGGTGTTGAGGGATGGTTCTTGGTTAATATTTTTGTTCTCTCATTCAGACTTTTTTCTTCCTTTCTTTAACAGTGAAGGTATGGAGGTCAGGTTTGATCTTTGTATTGAGGAACAGCTGGAACTTTCAAAATTCATATCTCAGTTTTTATTTAACAGCTTAAAAATATTCACATAGAAGGAAAATTAATCAATGAAGTGTATCTGTTATTGTTTGCGCTAAACATGAGTTAGTTTAGCTTCCTTCTCTCTTCTGGAATGGCTTCCGAGATATACCTTCTAGATTCTTGACGAGCTAGGATATCATGGAAGAAGTGGTTAAAAAAAAAATGGGGAAACAAAGTTTGTCATGAGAAAGCAGTAAGTTTAGATCTAAATTACACATAATTTGTGATTAAAAGTTCGGATTAATTCATCATTTAAGAAAAAGTGAAGGTTATCGCTTATTATTGTTCGGGATCTAATGGGTCAGTCCACCTTTGACCTGAGTATTTTATGCTCTACATTAATGATTGAAGAGATACCTTTCCGAGGGATCTTTGCTCAGATGCAATTTTCAAGCATTTTTTGCTGTATTTCGATTTCACTTTTTTTTTTCATTTACAGTTGATAAAGAGGGAAGAAAAAGTAGTGTAATTTGCGAAGAAGAAGAGGAAAAAGAAAAAAGAGAGGACGAAAACCGTGAGAGCGGTAAATTCACGCGTCATCTGATTATGAATGTAACAGCTGGAAGAGTTGAGTTACGGAAATTGCTGTTCGTGTTAACATTCTTGGTGCTGGCTGCATTCAATAATTTGATAGCTTTGGCTTATATCCATGATTTCGTTGGAAGGTATGTTGTGTCATCGATATACTCAAATTTAATGCACATCAAAATTAAACTTTTAATGCTGGATATTTGATTGCACCATCTCTTCTACTCTTAATATCGTTTTTATGTAACATTTTCAGTGAGAGTAAAATTATTGCCAAACAATGGAATGCAAATTTAAAACTGAATAGACATAATGATTTGCTGAAGCATTTTGCTTATTTATTCATTTTCAAGTATTTCATCTTCCATATTAGTTAAATTATTAAATTTCAGGGAGGCTTTGCCTGATATCGTCTTTTCAGTAGTACCGGAATTGTTGTGGACACTAAAAGTTGGTAATGTGATGGTTACACTTTGTTCGACTTCCCTCTTTACCTTAGTTTTTCTTCATAAAAACCGTTTAATTATCATCCAAGGAATTGCTTTTATTACGGGTAAGTCCATCATATTTGCTGTGAAATAGAATTTTATATTTCGCTTTAATATATTTTCAAGAGTTATAATAGTAAAATTGTAGTAATGTTGGCGTACTCTATGGTGCTCTCGATTAATGGTTCATAGAGACGAAATGTAAAGCAACGGGGGGAATTTAGATTCATGCTAAAGAAAAGATGCTTGGTCATTAGCACTGTCCTTCCATTCAGTACAAAACAATTTGTTAGTGGCATTATCCTACTCTCTTTGTTCGACTTCCCTCTTTACCTTAGTTTTTCTTCATAAAAACCGTTTAATTATCATTCAAGGAATTGCTTTTATTGCGGGTAAGTCCATCATATTTGCTGTGAAATAGAATTTTATATTTCGCTTTAATATATTTTAATATATTTCTATCTTCTATGTTAGCTGTTTAATCACTGTGTCGGTTGACATTCAAACCATTTGTTCATTTCCGGTGGTATCGCCGTATTTCAACTTTCTGCTGCAGTTAGAATTAGAAAGTTAAACATCACGACAAAATTTCATAGACATCAAATCAGTGACCCGTTTTCATTCTTAGAAGACATCTGGTTTAAGGCTTACAAGTGATCCTAACTTTGCAGCTT
>NW_018108235.1:193081-223003 GCF_000183805.2 Loa loa | reverse complement strand
GCGAACGATATCATTGTTGTGTACACAGTTACCTCCTGATTATATCGATAATAATAAGCGTTGCCGAAATCAGAGCAATCATAAGGGTCAGGAATGGAATGTTATTGCATGGCGTGCCTTGTCTCAAGCTGGAAAACTTGGATTCCAGGCCATTATATAGGTTTCTTTGCCAAACACTTTTCACATTCTAATTTCTTAAGCCTTTTTTTAAAAAAATTTTGATATTAAGCTAATTAATCTGAAAACAAATGGCAAAATGATTGTTTCATCTGCTCGCTGAATGTTTGGAAAGTCCTGTCCACCATTCCGTGGACAACGACCCCATCTAATTAAAAACGTTTTTACCTCCTTCGATTTCTCCCCGTTTCTTTCATTCTGTGGGAAACCCTACTCTGCAATCGTTGAGACAGATTGTGAAAGTTTTCTTGTTAACATCTATATTTCCCATACGAATAATTTATTGGCAGTTAACTGAACACTGCGGCTAACTGAGCAAAAATTTTTTTTCAAGATTTTTGTTATTGAATTTTTATTTTCAGGCTATGGATGACGAAATGTTATGTAGTGATTTATTATTCTCGGGTCACACATTAGCTATGGTTGTCAGCTCATTAACAGTCGCTTATTATTTGCCTACTCATTTAGAGCACTCAGGTTTTTATTATTGTTATTATTAATTTTTTCTTGATAATTTAATACTCATGTTAAGTCAGTGTTCTGCAGATATATATCACGTATGTTATCATGGGTTGGCATGGTCTGTATGGTCATTAGTAGGACTCATTATACCATCGATGTCCTTTTTGCGTACTGGCTCTCAACGGCAATATTCAGGTTAATCCATCTATTTCTTAATGTTGGATTGCTAGAATGATAAAGAGTCTAATAATGATAAGATGGATTTGGCTAATGCTTCTCCATCGCTTCATTTTACTGAAATGATACATGTTTCTGTTAGTATGAATGTTTTGAGAAGTTTGGGTTGGGAATCATGTGTATATACTTCCAAGGATTGTCCCTTGAAGAAGAAGAAGTAAGCAGACGGGATCAAATCGATCCCGTCTTTTAGTTGAAACAAATGACATTTGGAGAAAGCGTGGTCCTAGTCAACAACTGAGGCTTACGCTTTCTCCGCAGAAAAGGAAAAGATCTTCATGTTGTCTAGATTTGATTTGTACCAATCATTAGCTATTAAAAGCATCTAACAAGTCGATATGCTAATTTTTCTCGTTTTTTTGAAGTAATCGCTTGGAAAAAGTTGACATTATATGGATCATCTATTTAAGTTGCCTTACCCATGTGCTTTTTCCATTGTTTTTTCTTCACTTGTTTAATAACTTCGCTGTCTTTTCGAGTATTTATCATGCATTCTGCGAAATCGATTTAACACATCGCAAATTATCAGTTCTTTATCGATTATGGGTAATGCAAGTTGTCAGCTGGTTAGAAGTTGATATTACACCCGGAAGGTTGCTTCTTTTTTCTGATTAACAAAGAGAATATAAATAATAAAGAACCACTTTCATAATTTAATTTTGTCCTCCGGATGAATGATTAGTTGAAAGAGTGCTGAAATCGGGGGACACGCAAGCTAGATTATGAAGTAAGCTGTGTTATACACTATTGTTTTTCCATGAGGCACTAAAAGTGAAATTTGATCCTCTGTGATAATGTAAGCATCGTCATTTTGATTAATACCTAATAGATGTGTATTGGATCAGAAAATTTGCTTCTCCTGGTTTTATTCTACTCTTTCTTTTCAGCCTTTGAAGAATGTGGCTTTAGTTAATTGTTATTTATGGACAAAATTAGACAAAACAAAACATCAAAGGCATAATTGTTGTTGACTAACTTGTAGACCTGTGAGCGTTAAATAATTATCCTCTGAGCTTAGAAATTAAGGGTTTAAAAAGGATATTCTATTCAATAAATACAGCATATTTAGTTAGTTGTTTTGCTCATTTGGAAACAAAATTACATGGACACTTTCGAGACTGTCTGTTTGTCTTCCTGAGTCATGGAATCATTCTCGGGAAATGTACCATATGAATGGCTAATTCAACATATGTTATGTTTTCACATTAATTTTATCACCATTCGTAGACATTTTTAGGCTAGAAAACCGTTTCGAATTCCTGTTACTTGTATGTCTCTATAAATGGTGGAGTAGTCCATCAAGGAATCGTTACTGCAGTCAGAGTAGTCATTGTCATCATCAGAAGCAGTAACAAGTCCCCGTTTCAAGTGCACTGCTTGTATGATCTCAACACTTTATTGTTTTTTTTTTTTTCCTACTACCGTGATCATTAGCAATAACTTGCGAAGTTAGATTTAATTCAAGTTGAAATCTGAATTCTAAATTGTGCAGAGTTCGAGTCCTCGCTTAAACGCAGAGGATTTGTCTCTCATGCGATAATTATGTATCGTTTCAAATGGTTACAGTAAAAAATAAGATATGCTGGCTTGTTAGAGACAATATGAGAAAGTCCTCTCAGTTCAAGGATATTCCGGGATTGACGTTATAATTCCGTTGGGGCCAGAAAAAGTCTGCTTTTACTGCATATTTTTTGTACGAGGTAACATTGTCTGTCGATTATTTGTTCCAGCTGCCATCTTATGTGTTTTCTTTCCTTCTATTTGACTTTATTTCTCCGGTTGTTCGTAAATCAATGCGGTTTTCAAATAAGGGACGGATGTGATTTGCAAAGATTTGCTCGAGGACCAAAATAAAGATTTCAAGATTTATAAAAGACTTAATTTAAACTATTAAGGTTCGAAGAACCACATACCTTTGAAACCATTTCTCCTTTCATGCTGGCTCATTTTTCACAGTGGCAATGGTTGTCGAAGCTCAAATTAACTGTAAATTTTTTAATCATATCAATTTCAATATGTTTTATTGATTACTTGCTCAGTTCAGTATGTTGTGTATGTAAATCATATGTATGTGTAAAATTGTGCAAATGTTAGCATCACCAGTAAACAATTTGGCAGTGATAAAAGCTTTCTGCACAATTAAGAGGTATCAAATCGAGGAAGGCCTATCACCTTTACACTTTAACGGTATATTTCTTGAAAGCAATAAACAAACAGCCAAGGAGGCCAGAAATAGTGAATCATTGCTGCTCAAATAAACTGAGTGGATGAGAAGAATTGGCTTTTCCTCTATGTTCGAATCAACAAGATGGAGAGGGGATCAAATTTTCTAACCATGCATCTGCGGGATGGTAAGTTGCACAGCGTCCTTATACGGTTGAATCCGTGCCACTCTGGCACAGATCCAGCACGACGGAGGATTTCCTCACGGAGAGCCGTGTACGTCTTTGAACTATGGTCTGGACGGCATTGGATGGCAGTGGCCGTCATGTGACGGTCATCAGTTATCGGACAGGACCGTAGGATACCTTTCGTATATGTTTTACTTCATACCATACTATTCCAGTACGTAATAGCTGATCGATTTTGTTATCGAATGTGCTAATTAATCAAATGGTGCACTTCTCTGTTGCGCATAAAAATCGATAAGATAGAGTCTGCAGGTAAAATCGTTCTAAGCAGATGAAGTGGATGGAATATTTCGTTTACGAAATAAAACAGCTGCATATATTTGGCAGTAAGATAGGAGCGCAAACATGCAAGTACACTTCAGAGTTAGCAAGTTATCCTTATGTTTCAGCACTAACCTTGTAGAGCTTAATGAGCACGACATTTTTCGTTTCCGTGCTCCGGAAAACAATTTTTCATGTTTGTGCTGTTATCTTATTTACTAGGTAAAAGTTTGGATTGATATATTAATTATAGTAGCAGGTTTGTTAAGATTTAATGGATATTATATCTTTTCATTTATACTGTTGACTAAACGCATGATAATGTTTATTTGAATATTTTTTCAATATTGCAAACGTGATTTCTTCACATCTACCACATTGCTTCTCGGTTTTGCACTGGGGGATGTGTTTCTTATTTTCCTATTAATACTGGTAGTTAAAGAACAGATACGTAGTTTTGTGACATCCACTACATTGCTGTGATTAAATTTGTACACAGTATCACTCTTTACTTACTGCAGAATAACGTTTACTGGATTTTTAAAAGCAAGCTTGAAAGGTTGCATCATTTAACTTATATATAAAGTCATTGATTGCATTGCAACCACATATCAATTAATCTTCGTCATGTTGGTGTCACTTTCTAAGTATTAAACATACTCTAAGGCGCCCTAAGTGTTGTTGAAGGCATGAAAAGAAATTTTTCAGTTTTTCGAGATATATAGCAAAGAATATTGAAACGCGAGGTGAGTCTTGGCACTTCATCCTATATAATATTTATATTTTTATCCTATATAGTATTTAGCAAATAGTTGCTATCGGTAACAGTAAACAAAGGCAATGGAAACTCCATTTTTACAGATCCAGATTAAAGAGTGTTTCCTTTTCAGAAGTGAGCCTTAAGAGAGTAAATAAAGTTGCGATAACGCTTCAGGAAAACTGCATCGATGAAGTTGCCGAAAAAGTTGTTTATGATTTATATAAAAGAGGAAAGATGTATTTTAAAGATGGACTGTAGGCTGAAGGCTTTTCAGTTTTTCAAGATGTATCAAGGTTCTGATGTAAGCAGGAATAAAACTGGCGCAGAGCTTCTGTTTTGCAACGAGTTGCTCTAGGAGATTTGTCATCGCTTTGGTGTATTGTTATTGGATCTCGTGCAATCGATTCCTGTTACAATGGCACGCACAACTCATCGTGCCAGATACTGCACACGTCTTGATGCACAATAGTTTTGCATTCAATAATTTGGTTGGCAGTGGCACATTTCCTGCCTTATATAACTTACATCAAAGCCACTGTCTCTTTATTTGTGCAATTTTGACTTTGCTTGACCGGGTGTTGTCGAGTTTCGCTTACCTCACCGTTTTCCAATCATCGCAGCATTTCATTGCGTTGTAAAAACTGTGAGGCAAGTTCTTCTACATATCGTACTCGCGGAGATGAAGAAAGGAGCATTTTCTTGAGAGCAAGACTACTGATCAGATAATTGCTTTCGCAATCTTTTAGTGTTTTAAGCGTGTTGTCGAAGTCTTGGATATAAGTTACTGGATTTTCTTTAACAGCCGTTTCAGTTTTTAATTTCTGAAGAAGTATTTGGAGAAAAAGCATTAATGAAAGAAGAAAGTGTTTGGATTTTCCTTTACCTCACCACCAAAATAAGCTTTTCCAGTGTCGTTTGTTTTCTTCTTTAGGTCTAAATATCAGGGTCGTCCAGAAGATGATGTTAATATGACAAGGAATGAAAACAGAAGTGATGGTACAAAATAGTTTAAGTGTTGTGCTGTTTTCTCTTTTTTTCCTAGTGATTTACACTTTGTTTTTCTCGCCTCTTATTGTTTTCATCATATGTGATTGTTATAAGATCGTTATAATGGAACAAAAATTGTTCGATGGAGTACGTTAGTCTTGAGGCCGCAGATGCCTTCATAAGTTACTTTCAGGGAGCGACGTTGTGGAGTTCTAAAAATTGAGGAGAAAAGCCTGTGCGTGTTAATTTCATCAAATGCTTGTCATCCCTTCAGCAAAAACTGGGTAAAAGAAGACTGGCCCCAAGGAGAATGACTTCAAAGGAAGAGCGCAAAGTATTGGCAATACAGAAGAAGAAAAAACGAAAGAACAAAAAAAAGGTATGTCTTTTAGTATCAATTTGTTTGCATTATCCTAGCTTGAAATAATGCTGAGAAATCCTTAGTTATCGAATAAAAAGTAGCAGAGAGGGGAAGGGGAAGGAAGAGAAGCGAAATTTATTTTTTCGAAATTTATTTGAAACCTAGGGAGAGGTTAAGAGACCATTATATTTGGAGAAATATTTCACAGAATTTCTAAATAGTGACACGGACGGAAAGATGACAGTGCATGATTGAAAAGAAAAGATTGCAGAATATCTTAATTCTACTGATTAGTAATGTTTGAGTTTAACTTGAAATTACAGTAAGTCTTGGATCTTTCGAAGCGTGATCTGTATCCTTTCCTAAACTTTTGTTTCGTTTTCATAGTTCTTTCCCTATTGTTGGAACTTATTTTACTAACCTTAAAATCTTCAGTTTTGAAAAAATTACATCTCTGTTAATCGCTGTATGTCCACTCGTCATGTTTTCTCTTTCATCACATAGTACCATCTTATCCCTTGGACTTTTCTTCACCTATTTTAATAATGTGGTACTTGGGGTTTTCTCTCAGCGGCATCCTTTCCATTTTTCTTGATTAATATTCCTAAAACTTATGAAATATGTATATATTTCAGTTTCAGTAGGATAGTAAATTTTGATCTTTTGAAGTTTTAAGTTTGATTGATCTTTCTAATTGGTGTTTATTGTTACAAAGAATGTGTCTACTGGTTCAAAGAAATATGGGTCTCATGCTCATAATTTTGTAAAAATTTAAAAAAAAAAACTGGTCAGATTCATTTCTTTCTTTGTCGCGGCACATTTTACCCCGAACCTGACATTGGTGATTCTCGGGAGATTACAATGTTTATGATGAAATGAAAGTTGAGGAGAGAATAGATTATTATAGCTACGTATTTTACAAATTTGCATGTGTTATATTTATATATTTTACATATAATTATGTATTTTGCATATCTTCTCACAGTCCCAAAAATTGTACTTATAACTACGAATCGTGAATGTGCAGTTCCCTAAGAATAGAGTTAATTGTTACGACGATTGCATTGATTTGAACAATTTCTTTACCATTATAAATTGTCCTTCAACATTTATCGCCACATATTTCACGAAATAATTTTGTGGGTGGTGCATATCATTTCTGTCTTTTAATATATACTTTTCTCTCTATTTTTTCATCTCGAGTATTTTCTGAAAGTTATTACTTTGGAAATTTATTGCAGTTGCATTTATTTTCTAATTTTAAGATTTTCTAAACAGTCTTTTTTTAGGTTTGAAAATTTTGTATTAGGAAGTTTGATTATCACGAGGAAGTGTTTTTCATTTTTGGGTACAGCTGTTTATAAACTCCTTCAACTCTGCTAGCAACTTACTATGCAGTTACTTCCGTACATTTTTTCCCCCAAATGAGTATAAAGGTTTTAATCCTGTCGTATTCTTCCTTTGTTCACTTATTATATCACTGTATTTCTTAATATATGCACCGCTAAATTGATGGTTGCAGTATTCTAAGCTTACTTAAATTTTCAGAATGGAACAAAAAAACCGCCTCAAGTGGTTGGAAATGGTGCCGAACAAACTGCATCCATAAAATCGTTAGTTTGAACTTCTATCAGTTAAGGTAATGCATGTCAAAACTTGTCACCGGAAAAGTGTAGTGACAAAAAAGACACTAGAGAAATTCCATACCTAAGAAAAATAAAGATCTTGGTACATTTCCTACAAGTAGATCCGTCTGGATTATATCCTTCTATCAAGAGTTAAAAAAATTAATTTGCAGTGTACCCATTTTGTTTTAAAGTTGGGATATTTGAAGCATTTGAAACAGGATTGCTGTAACATTATGAAATAGATGCCGAAAGAATTTATTTTAGTCAAGTTTTTTTTTCTTTTTTTTTTGTAGTTTCAATCAAATCTTTCCTTCTGAATATTATAACTGCTACTATTATAATTGAAACATCAAAGATATGCATAAATTTTAGCCAGAATCATTTTGTTTATAATAGTTGCTTCATAATAGTTAACATTTGCCGTATACGTAACTAATATTTGAAACTGGAATATTGAGATTGAATGTATTTTATGGTACAAAATAGCAATAGTGAGTAATTCCGAAGTAAATAAAGTATGATGCATATTTTAGCATGTGTAGGCACAAAAAAGTATATATGTGTTGTGTATTTAGATTTTGAATTGAGCAAACTATTCTTAGGCTATCGTATAGTCAACTTGTAATGTTATACACTATTGTGCTAAGGTATAAGGGACATCGAATGGATGTGCTAATATATATATATATATATGTACCCTGGTAATATTTAAGCGATTAAACTCATCCGCCAGCGAAAACTATTTACCACTCATCCTGCTCTGTTCGGGAGATTTCCATGAGGACCGAACTCTTTTGCTTATTTGGTGTCATTTCAAATTCTCAAAAAAAAAGGGTTTTAAAATTTTGGAGAAAACGAAGCAAATTTTTAAAGATGTGTTTAAAAATTGTATAGTTCTGATATTTGGCCTAATAGATCTTACAGTTCCAACATAGTAACGTATTTTGTTTACATATCCATTATCATGTTTAGAAATTTTATTTGTATTTGTCAGCTTTTATGTTTTTTCTGATTATGGAGTAGCATATATCCTTTATTGTTACGAATCATGTTCTTTTTCAGTCCCGTCAATATCTCCAAATATATCCAAATTCATAACACGATAGCTTCCAATATCTTAAGGTAAAATAGGAAATGCAGACTGAAAATTTTATTTAATTGCGTGAGCGAGTTTCATCCCTTGTGGTTCCACTTCATATGCCAGCTTTAGCTGGACCAAATTTTCGCCGCAGATCCTCTTCACAACTTTAAGGAACCATATTCTTCGGTCGTTAATCCTTTCTGCTCGTGCTTGATTCAACAAATAATTTCTTTTATTTTGGATTTGCAATTTATTCTACGATTGCGTACACTGGAACGCGATATTATTCATTTATTTAAACTCTACACTGGGCGGAGTTGAACCATTTGGTCGTAGCTGCTCTTTTCGAGGAGTGAAAAAATTTTTACGTTAATATTTCATCTTGAGCCACTTTTTGATCAAATTTCGCCTGTTTTACTTGTTCGTCTGATTAGCTTTTTGCTATGGGTAGGCCTCTGTATGTCGGATTAGACTTCGTCTTTTGCAGGTTTACATCCACTAAGAAAAAGGTTTTTGTTGAAAATATTTCATAGCTAGCATCGTTTATTACCCTTAAACTTATGTTAAAATGATGTCATAACCCTCGCTCTGTGAAACTGGCTGTTTTCAAGTCTTTGAATCTTCTCTAGCCCCCTCAATCCAATTGCTTTTTCCAGAAATTTATTTCTCTAGCAACTGATAGGACATTTTCCTGTAATATTTTTGCGGAAGTTTCGTCTGGCATGTGCTGAAAACATAGACTTAAATCTAATAGAAGAAGCTCGTAGTGAGCTTCCGTCATTTCTTTCTGTGTACATCGTCATTCTTATTTCTTTATTTCTAAACCACGTTGAGCTGCAGAAATTATTGGCTTGTGAGTCGTTTCTTCAAAATCTTCTAAAGTGGTAGTGAAACTGTGAAAGACGAAGAACCTAACATAAGCTACTTGAATTTACTAACTGCTGAGTTTGTCTATGAAATATCAACATCACTATTCGACATTATTTCGTCCATAAATTATCTTTAAACGCATATTCATTGAGGCAGTAGAGGCAATGCATATTAATAATGAACCGAGCTAACCAGATTTTTAACTATCGTCACAAGGACTTATTGGCTCATGTATCGTTATACATTGACATATTTAGAAATTTCGGAGAAATCAGGCATTGTTTCACCCTTACCATCTGCAAAAGGATAGATTCAGGATGTGCTACTTACTCTGAGTAGTTGTTTTCTACTCTAGAACCTATCACATTGCCAAACCTTTTTTCGCTATGATGAATTCCTTTTTGATCTTTCGTGATTTTTTTAATATCAGGCGTTGAAATTCATCTTTATTTACATTTTATTAATTACAGTGTAGCATCCGATAGTCTCAGTTCACTGATAGTGGATTTTTACTGGCGTAGGAATTTGGCATACTCAGTAACTTTCCTTTACATTTAAAAAAATCTGGCAAGCTATTGCAATTTTTCTGCGCTGCGACTTTTATTTTTGAACTTTGAATTCCGAAAATCTCTTCTGCATTTGAGACAAATTTAGTTGTTCAACATGTCAAAGGGATTAAAAACTGACAGATTAGCAAATTAATTCACTGCATGGTTGACGACGTCTTATGCATTGTTCGAATGAAGTACAGATTTTTATTATATCCGATTTGCTATTTTTTGTGCTATGCTTTTTTACTGCTAGGAATTTTTTTTCAGCAGCAATTTAAAAAGTGCATCACGTTTTGAACTTTCATTGCTACTTTATTAACACAGTTGCAGCTCTACTTATCAGAAGAGCAACACTATTATTTGTTCTGCTGTTCTTTTGTTTTCCTACTGTTTTTTCCATATTCGCTAGTCTCTAATATCACTGTTCAATTGAAGAAAAAAGAGAAACAAGAACAGAAACGTAGTTTTTGTTCTTGTTTCGGCTTGAATAATTAGGTTTCACAAATTTTCTGTCAGCTCATTGGGTTCTAATTCCAATGTTCGTTTTGGTGCTAATTCCAATGTTCATTTTGGTGCTAAGTCGTTGGTACAATACATTAAGACCAAGACAAAAGAATGTGAAGCAGAAAGCGTTGAATTTGGCGATGTTGAAGGAAAATGAAAAGAGAGATGAATACTTGGAAAAAAACCGGAGGACTTCACCACTATCTGCTACAGGTTATAAAGTACTCTCTCGTCTATATTCTTTAACGGTTCCTGAGGTTAATGAACTCTCCAGTCCTACAAATTCGAGACCCAAAAGCGATCAAATAAATTCAGATGATGATAATGATCCTGATGAATTTTTGTCAGATTGTACCACATCTTACGGGTCAATTCATGAATTGGAACAACGAACAAGCGATGAGGAACCGCTGCTGACTTCTACAAAACGAGATATGCGGATAGTGCAAGAATCTATCGCAAATAGTAATATTCGAAAGTCGAATGAAAAGTCCTTAGATTCCATCAAAATGAAGGGAGAACTTGATTTCAAAATCACAGATTTTATGGACATACTGAACTCAGCAAATGAAAAAGATAAAGAAGTAATGCTTCACGAATATTTCGGTACTTTAAATGGTGAATATCATTTCCAGGAGATAATTCCTTCTTTATCGCAATTGTCATCGCTATTAGCAGTAGCCTTAGAACGTGGTGATAAACTTTTGGATGAATCACTTATTCCAAATGTTGTACCACTTGATCCACTTAGAACGGAATCTATATCGGAATCTTCCAAAAATTTGAAATCTTCATGGCTGTCACGTTCTTTACAATCGTTGCCTACTTCGCTGCCTTCACGTCGTTATCCATTTCTGATATCAGACAATACTCAACAGTATGCAAATTCAGATCCGTGTTCCAGCATGGCCTTCCATATTGATTGTTCAGAGTATGATAAATCTAACAGTAGTGTAAACAACAATTTTTGTATAGGCAATCATGTTTTACTGTCATCATCACAAGAAAATCGACTTTTATATAACCATGAAGTTGGAAAGGGTGTAACTAATTCAGAATGTGAAAATGGCGACAGATTGTTAGACTGGAAGTTGGAAACTCGCAGTGAACAATTTGATCATGAGTTAAATTTCGTTCCATCTATGGAGCACGGCGAAGGCAATGTGGATACCAGGAACATATATCCCAATTTATCATCCCAGTCATCGTTTTATGATGGTGGCTCTTCCATTCATCTGGATTCTGAATCGGTGGCATCAGATTTTGGATCTTATATTTCGATTTGCAAAGATAATGTTGGAAATACAGAATTAATGGTAATTTCGGGATTTAACGAGCGAATTTATGATGCGAAATCACCTAATCTATTTCTTGAGGAAAACGACCTTTTTTTGAGCTGTTATGATACGTTGTTCGAGGACGGAAGTGATAAAGGAATTCCGCTTATAATCCCATCGAGGTGATTTTTTTTGCCTTATATATTTGGGTTTGACAGCGTGCCGGACTATTGGTTACACTAAATAAGCTTTTACGCATTGTTACTAGATTTTCGGTTGGTTTTGAATTTTTTATTCCTTTCATAAATTTTTTTTTACGAATAATTCAGATGACTTGTTATGCGGCCATGCATAATTATTTGTGGTAGTTGCAATATATTTTATGTGAACTGGTCATCACCTTCTTGTATGACACATTGTGGCATGCCAATAGTTCCTTAGCATCACTTTACAGGGTTCACTGTTTGCAGTGATAGCATAAGGCAATGAATCCAGTACTTTGAAGAACTGAATCGTCCAGTTTTGCAATCTTTTCTCTTTTTCCATACTCTCCCTAGTGGTATCCTTGATATATTTGTTTGGCTTAAAAGCATATAAAAGAAAGATTTCATTCCTTTATTGTTCCCGTATTTTATTCTGCATTCTGTGATTTGATAGGTTTTGAATTTCAGTATTCAAACTAGCATTTTTAATATTAAATCATTTACTTCTTAAAAAATGGAATATAGATCACTGTATCAGTTTCTTTTTTCTTTTCTTTCAATTGATTGATCACTTCACCAATTTCATCCATCAGATCTCTATATATTGAATTTATCTCGTTCTGAATATTTCTAATATTACCTACACTTCAATAGAAACATTCAACAAAAGAAAGAAATTTCAAACATTCAATAAATTTCTGCTGAAAGCTTTTATTTTTTTATGCTTTAAAATCTCAATTCCATCAAAAAAAATTCGGTTTTTCAGTGGGGATGAGAATAAGACGACTGCATCTACGATGGCAGGTTGCAACAACAATGATGACGCAATAAAATTAAAAAAATCGAAAACGTTCGATGGCAGCGTCTCAGTTGAAACTCGTAAATTTCTCAATGAATCCGGAAATGCATCAAGTGCCCTAACGAATTCTGCAAAAACCTTGGGGAATGGTGTTCTGCAGCAACAGAATCATCATGTTACGCCGTTGGCACCTATCAAATCATTAGTATGTTCAAATATGCTTTTTTTATGTATTTTTCAGCAATATTCTCTTTCTTGGACATTATATTAACTTATTGTAGTGTAGTAGAGTTTCCCCGAAACTTTAGTTTTTTTTTTTTCTTCTCTCTTTTTTTTCTCTCTATGATTCATCCTTATTTTCGCTCTTCCGTTGCTTCAGTTCCGCGGAGTAAGTTGACAAAATTCGGTATAGAATTATTTTTTTCCCTCTACTCTTTATGGAGTTAGGAATTTTTTTCAGCTAGAAGTTTTTTCTTTTTCAACCTTGCTTTCTTTGTGATTTGAAATCTCAGCAGAATTTTTGTTGCAATTTTAATGCTTCAGAATCCTCATGGAGCAAATCACCAATTTCCTTGTACCCCGTCTCCGGGCACGAAACTGGTGCTTCCAGATGATTCTTGTAATGGCCCATCAGCTGGTTCACCGAGTGCTGGGAGTGAAAGCGCTTATGGTGATGATGAAATGGAACGAGAACAGGTATATGGTTGGCTGGACAAAAAAACAAACAGTCCATAACAGTTGTATTACACGTTTCTGATGCATTGCTCAATGAAACTTCAAGGTGGTGTTAAATAAAACTATTGTGATAATTTAGGAGGAAGTACTTGGAAGTGATGACGAAGAACAGGAGGATCCCAAAGATTATCGGAAGGGCGGTTATCATCCTGTTGCAATTGGTGATGTGTTCAATGGACGGTAATTATTACTGGTTTCCTCGAATACTTGTACAAATAGCATTTCGTCATTTTTATTGATTTTTTGTTAAATTAAAACCGTTACGTTCAATTTTTGTTTTATAGTTATCATGTGATTCGAAAGATGGGATGGGGCCATTTTTCGACGGTTTGGCTTTGTTGGGATACGGTGCAGATGCGTTTTGTTGCGATGAAAATTGTAAAATCGGCTGAACATTACACGGAAGCGGCGTTAGATGAAATCAAAGTAATAACTTTCATGAGTTCATTTGAATATTTTGAGTTCATGTTCGGACATGTGATGAATTTTTGTGGGTTTTAAAATTTCAGCATCCAGCATGTGGAAAAGATATAAAAAAGAGATTTAAAATCTAAATTTCTTATAATTCGATAGTGTCTAATTTACACTGATCTGGTATCTTTTATGAAGTGATTTATTGATTTTTCCAGTTTTCGGGTTCTCTTATTTTGTTTTATATTATGTATATATATATATATATATATGTTACCCATCAAAAGTGCTTTCTTTTTGTGACTTTTATTTATCAAAATTTTAGTTGCTGATGGCAGTACGTAATGCAGACGCGAAAGATGTGTTCCGTGAACGGGTTGTGCAACTTCTAGATGAATTTTCAGTAACCGGCGTTAATGGAACGCATGTTTGCATGGTTTTCGAAGTTTGTTTATCCTTTATTGCATGTAAGAATGTTAGGTTTGCGAATAACTCGGTAATGTAACTCGGTATTTGCATGTGGGCTGTATGCAAGGCAGGAATTAGTAGGTGTTACACTATTTCAAAAAAACTTTTCCAAACGATGTGTAAAAAATAGCATAATGTAATAAGGACATTATCGCCATACTATTCTAATAAAACTCATAATAATACGTTAGTTAGGGAGATTAGTAGTTAACATTAGTTATTTTACGCCATGTAATAATTTTTCAGTGGAAAAAAATTTTTAGGTCCTTGGATGTAACTTACTAAAGTTGATCATCAGAAGTAATTATCAGGGTCTCCCATTAGAACAGGTGCGCGTTATCATTAAACAAGTACTAGAGGGACTACAATATCTTCACGACAAGTGTCAAATTATACATACTGATATTAAACCAGAAAATGTCCTCGTTACAATGACACATGAACAAGTGAGGCGGGTATGTGATATTTAATTATTTCGTCTTTCTTTTTTCGTGAAAAGATATTGTGATATGGATTTCGTTTTCCTCGTTTTCAAACCGGAAACAGAAAGTTGTTGTTCCTTGAAAACCAATCCTACGCAAAAGGAGAATTGTGCTGTTCTCCGAAGTTTTGATCCGGAATCTAATCTGTTTCTTTGGTGTGCATTTTAAAAATTATGTTATGTGGTTAGCGTAATCATTACTAACATTATTATTTTATCCTTTAGAAATCTCCGTGTTTTTTCGAAGTGGTTTTTTTTTTTCAATATTGCAGATAGCGGCAGAAGCGATTTTATCGGGCAAAATGGGCTTCAAGTTGTCGGGAAGTGCTGTAAGTACGGCTCCGCAACATATGGTGAAGAAAGTGTGTTTTTCTTATGCAATACAGTTCCTTTAGAAAGTGACGTAATTACTGTTTTTGTTTATCGCAAAGCTAGAGCTGGAGTTTATAGTGAAACCCCAGACATATATATTTCGGTTTTGTTTTCCATCTACTCACGAGCTCTTGCAATCTTTACTCATAAACATTTATTTGGAAATACGTATGGGACATTATTACTTTGCGTGACCCAGCCTTTTCATCTTTAGTGTTTCCTTTTGTCTCTGACGTAAGGAAAAAGATCAAAATCTCTTTCTGCAGGCTGAAGAAGCGATGTCAAAAAACAAAAAGAAAAGGTTAAAGAAAAAACGAAAGAAACAGCGGGAACTACTAGAGCAACAGTTAGTGCAGATGGAAGGATTAACTGTTGATCCAAACATTGTACTCGCTTCACTAAATTCCGAGGAACGAAACAAAGTTTGCTTTTCAATTCCCCGAAATATTTTTAGTATAGTGGAAAACCGAAAATGAATTTCGTGCTTTGAGGTTCCAAATTTTACGGATTATTTCAAAAAATGATTTGAGTCGATACGAAGTTGTATTTCAATCTCCTAAGTATTCACGGTGTACTTTAATCCTCTCAGCATTTTCATTTAACTTAAGAGGTAAACTTCCACTGTACAGTAGTTAAGGTGGAGTTTTTTTGTCAGCACTGTCTCGAAATAGTTTCACATACTTATGGAATGTTTTTGCGAAATTCAGTTTTATAATTTCAGTTTACAAAAAAAAGGATTTCCGTTCATCGTACATTTGAGGTCTCGAGGTCCATTTAGACTTTCTAGCAAATTTTTTAGTTCAGTGTAACCAGCCGTAAAGAATTTTAGTACCGTTCTCGTATATTACTGACGTTTCATTTACTAAAGGTCGTTTCACTTAGTAAAGGTTTTCTAGTCTCTTTGTAGGACTGTTTTTATGAGGTTCATGTGCAGGTAAAGATTTTACCTGATTCTACCTGTATCACTTTCTTCTATTACGAAACCAAGATATACTAAGCGAAAATATGATGAATCCATGGAACATGCATGAATTGCAGTTACTTGGAAAACAACACAATAATGGTTGCAATGCTAATAATAGCAACCGATATGCAATACCCGAATTGTTGCGTTCTGCAGCTGTGGCTGCTACGAAAGTGCCCAGTGGAAATAGTGCTAGTATGAGTGCACGACCTCATGATAATATTGGCACCAGTGGTATTATTCGTCCATATGCAAGTCATTCGGTGGGTGCTAAGCCAGCAACAGCAGCTTTCTACAGTACGACATACTTGAGCGTTGATGAACAGTATAGATATAATCAGGTATTTGATCGCTGCTATCCAAATAGTATGTTGTAAGAGCCTTGAACCCATGACCAGTGCAGCAGCATATTGATGAAGATAGCATTAACTGAACTATTAATAGTAATACTGCCTTCCCTGGACTGCAACAAAAACGGTTAAGATATACATTGTGTGTGAGTGAATAACACAACCATAAGTTCTAAGGGTGTTCATAACTTTTGTTTATTTTTGGAATGGATGGTTAAAGTGCTTCATGTTAATTCATTGTGTGTGGTTATGTAGAACAGGTGATAAAGTATGGGTTGTACGGATGAATACAGCACAAATAAGTTGTAATATAGGTTATATAGTATATAAGAGGTGAGTGAGACAATTGCATAGCTTTAAGGTTGGCTATGAGCATTTTAAGGCTGTATTCAAGATTGTATTATATGTTGGTTGCTTAATTCTCATCACTAGTTCTAGAACTAACTCACATTTTTCATTAATGCATGTTATTGAGTAGTTGTGATCATGATAATTGGAGAATGGGATGATATTTTTTTTCGTCTTATTTGCAATTCTTAGTTGAATCTGTATGGTATGATGTCATCAGCAAGCAAGAGTTGCCGTTACAAGTAAATATCTTATGCATATGTTTGCTTATAATGTGCATAACCTTCTTCATACTTTGTTCCTGTCGTTGGTACCGTTATATTCAAATTAAGTAATTATAGGTTTGCTGATGATTCCTGATTTAGTTTGAAATGTATTTTAAAAAGAAAAAAAAAAAAAAACGAAGAAACGGTTGATAATATTTCCAGCTTTCTACTCCAGTTTTACGTTCAGTTCGTTTTTTAGTTCGTTTTTTTTCGTTTTCGTTTTTTTCGTTTTTTTAAATTATTTACACCATTTTTGTTCAGTGATTTACCTATAATCCTTATTACTTGTGCCATACATCGTTATTAGCGATGTTCTGATTTCGGGCTTCCCTCTAATATTGTTTTGTAATATCATTTTCGAGTAATGTTTGTTTTGGCACGAGAAGCTTGTGTTTTTCTCATTTTTAAATTTTTCTAATTAGCAGGAAATATTTGTTGCAGTAGGTAAAATTTTTTATCTTTCTAATTAAAAAAATTTTTAATGCTTTTTAAATTTATACTTCTCTTAAGCTTAAATCGGAAGTAGTGGCAACGAAGGCTGAAGACATACAAATAAATGATTTTATTGGTAAAGATATTTCTGTTTGTTCGGCTGCACAACAAAATCAACGTATTTCAGCTGAGGTATGTGTCTTCGACTGATATTCTTACCAGGGAAAATATACAACATACATTGTGTCGTTTATTCTGTCTCGAAATTTCTAGTTTTTACTTTTCCTTTAATTTTTTACTTCAGATTTAGCGTTTAAAGATTTAGGAGTATTTTAGGATGCATTTTAGGTACCACTCGAAAATGTTGCACTCAAAGCTGTTGAAGTAGAAAATACAGCAGAATATTCGCTTCTAAGTCCTGCCAGTAATAATGATCTGGGTGAGTTTCAAGTTTTTCCCAGTCTTGAATTAAGTGTAGCGAATTGCTTCTTATAACAGTTTCACTGTCAGTAACAGTCAGATAGTTATTTTATCGCTTAATTTCTTATTCTGTATTTGTCAAAGCTGCCAAAAATATTTTATTATGCAGTAAGTCTTGGATAATGCTCAGATCTCCTTTTGGCCAACTTATTTTGAGATATTTTCCTTTTTCAAAGGACTAGTAACCATATCACCAAAAGCTTTACAGTATTTCACGAATTGTTAATGATTAGATCAATGATGATCTTCAGATGTTTTTTTTTTTTGGCATTTTTGGATATTCCAGTTTCTCAGAACTTTTCGTCTTTTTCTTTTTCGAAAATTGTCTCTTTTTCTCTGTTATCCGACTCACCCATGTTACAGTTCTAGAGGGAACACCCCGATTTTTTCATCACGTGGAGTCAGACACACGTTCAGAGAATGAAATGAAAGAATTAGCTCTGCAACTTTTATTAGAAAAAGATGGTTTATCGCCGAGACGTATGGAGTCAGATTACTTAAATTCGGCCACTGAGATCAATGTCAAGCTTGCTGACTTGGGAAATGCTTGCTGGACGGTTTGTTTTTATTTGTGATAAACAAATATTGGACTAGTTTTTGGATACCATTTTCATTTTTTGCATTTTGCTTCTGCTGAGTGGAAATTAGTTGTCTCCTGCTTCACACAAGCAATATTATCTCATAACTGGGAAATCACTTATATTAAGTTCGATGCACAATTTAATACGTTTTCCTTTTTTTTATATTGTGTGTTTTAGCACCATCATTTCACAGAAGATATCCAAACTCGACAGTATCGAAGTTTGGAAGTGCTCATAGGCGCTGGTTATGGTCCACCAGCTGATATCTGGAGTACTGCTTGCATGGTTCGTATTTCTCGACTTAATTTACAGATTTTCAGGAGTATAGTTTCTGATCTAGTCAGAAGCATAGATAAGATTGGAAAGTATAAAAAAGTGAATTTAAAGTAGTAAAGATAATAGAGAACTAGTGATTAATATCTTCTATTATGATTTAATCCATTTTTTGATTAGGAAAATGCAAAAATTGTTCGAAAATAACAGATTCTCTTTGATGTTTTTAATAATGCTATTTCATTTTTATGAATTCACTTCTTTCTGCACTAATTACTTTGTTGAGTATGTTTGAATGGCAATTTCATTTGCTGTAATCAATTATCATTTTCAGGCATTTGAATTAGCGACAGGCGATTATTTGTTTGAACCTCATAGCGGTGATACATACAGTAGGGACGAAGATCACCTAGCACATATAATCGAACTTCTAGGAACTATTTCTCCAAGAGTCTACAAAAAAGGAGCTCATTGGCGTGAATTCTTTGATAAGGTCGCACTTTCTCTTGAAATTTTGAGACGCTATCACAGTTTCGGCTTGCAAATGATGTACTGAAATAATTGCTGATGTTCTTATGTTATATCTAATTGTGCAGTTTCTATCAATACTTTTGATTTACTAGAAATATACCGAGACTAACTTTACTCAAGTTGGTCTGAACGCAACACCTCAATGCTTTGCTGGTTATTTAGCTTCCTGACATTTAGTCAGTTTCGGCTAACTGAATACAGATTTGTTAAATTGATTGACTTTTGTTTTAGGAATATTGCTCATAATTTTTCAAATGACGCTTGTAAAAAATACTTGCAGCATGGGCGTCTGCTTCATATTCATCAGCTAAAGCCGTGGTCTTTGGTGGAAGTGCTAACACAGAAATATGACTGGCCGATTGAATCAGCCGGACAGTTTGCTTCATTTCTTATTCCGATGTTAGCATTTGATCAAGATGAGCGAGCGACGGCTCGACAATGCTTACAGCACGACTGGTTAAAACCGAATGGTGGCAAACCATTGCGTACAGTGGAGAAGCGACAGGCCCAAGTGTCGTTACAGAAACAGCAGGAACAAGAACTGCCTCCGATTCTTGATTCACCTCCCTTGGTTAATGTTGTTTGTCTCTTATTTAATTTGAATTATGAAATATGGACTGCTTTGATTGTCCACCGTTTAGAGAACTGATGTATGGTGAGATTTGTCTTTAAAAAGCTTTGAGCAGCACTTCTCGAGATAGTTGCTTGGTGTTCGCCAAATCTGCCTTCTGGCTCCAATAATTTCTATGCAATTTTCAGAATGAATCATCGGAATTAGGTGGTGACAGCGATAATAGAGAAAGCGAAGAGTACTTTGTAACGGATGAAATGCATGCAACTTCTCTTGTCAAAGAATCTCAACAGTCAGATAGCAGCAGTGGAGGCGAAGTTTAATTGACTGTGATAGTACCAGTTCTCATTGAATAACTGTCACTGGCAAAGGAAGATTTTGAGCTTCGAGTGGAGATCTTTTTGTGCTGTGTTAGTCTCGCCTTCTTACAATCATATTTTTATTTTCTCATATTTTCATGAAATGGTATTTTTAATGTTTGTCGTTGAAATTACGTTTCCTTTCAAAGATTTTTTAATACTCTTCGTGAATTTATTCTTAGGAAAAAAGAATGAATTTTGGGAATTCATTAAAGTACTTCCTGTTGGTTCCTGATAAATTGCATTCGAAGCGAGTCTAATTCATGCATCTTTTTCAAGCACTTCAACAGATACGCTGATCTTCCTTAGTGGAAGACATTCTAACTCAGTTTTATTTTATCTTATTTTTATTATCTTTTTTTTTTGTTCGCTCCTTGCTGTAGCAGTGTGGTTTTTAAGACTGTTTTTCGAACTTTAAAATTCGGGCACGGACTACACTATTCGAAATGCACACTTTTTCTGAACGAGATTTCCCTTCCCAGAATTAAAGATTTCTTTTGGTCCTTTGTAGAAGTAACTATATCTCATCTTAAAATCAGGATTTAGGTAGAAAAAGAACCAGCTTACTGGAGGTAAAAAAGGCTTGATAAAGTAAGGAAGAAGATAGCATTCCTTATAATGCTCTTCACACCTTCAGCGAGAAATGGTGCAATTTATTCTTGTTTTGTAAACGCTTAGTATTTGCCATATGAAACTGTTCGTTTGTTAAAAGTGAAACAATCGGATACGCTTCCAGGATAGTAACTGCCCTAATAAATGTATAATAATAAAACAGAAAAAATTCTGACCAGACTGCTGTCTCATTGACCTGTTTAATTTTCGAAATAAGAATACCTGATGAAGAGAATTACAATGGAGAACATAAGTGAGGTAGGATATTCGGAAAAAATTCATTTCCCATTTTCTCCCTATCTTTTACTCTTTTTTTGAAGTCACACTGATGAGCTCACTTTTGCATTACTTTTTTTCGTGCCCTTCTGAGACTGTATGAGGAAAATCAATCCTGAAAGCGAAGGTCATCACAGTTTTTTTTTGTATAAATCGTGAGAATTCCGATGTCGATTTGTCATTGTTTTGTTATTTCTTCCGCCTCTCTTCACTCTATCTTCGTTGGAGGAATATGGTTAAGCAGGCTCATACGCTTGGCGTGCGTGAATTTAATGCGCTTCATTGTCAGAGTGACTCTGCCTGTTTCCATTAATTACCTGATGAATTTATGATCGCAGTAAAATCATTCAATCCATTCTTCCCACAGATGCGCACACATCGAATTATGTGTTATGATTATTGTGTTTAGAAATACTATGCATATACAAACTAAAAAGTGATTACTTTTGTCATTGTCAAGCAAAATTTGTATTCTTACGAAAATAAATGATTGCATGCGAAGATTCAGTGGTTCAGTCGACTTCCTTTTTTGTGAGGGTTTTCACCTATATGGCAGGCATCGCTTCGATGTTTCTGAGAAGCTGATGTTGAGATGTTTGCATCTTATTTTCAACGCTAATCATTTGTTATGAACAGTTCTGTTGAAGACCAAAGAGGTGGCACGATGATGCATGTGTGTTTTACTCTCCTTCATTGCATTATTTATACATACAATAATCTCTCAAACCTTTGCTTCTTTCAACTCATATACGGACCGGCAGTTTTACCGTTCATTCTCTTTGGCTTATAGTGGTCGATTGGTTGTGCCTTTTTATTTGTTCCATTCGCTAGGAAGTTTTACTTTCTGGAGTTGTACGCTTTCTCTCCGTACCACTGGATTCCAGAAATTTCAGAAAATTTCATTAGAATTGCTAATTCCACAGAACAAGGCTCTTTAGTTTTCATTTCTTTGGAGCGTCCTTAATATAACTATTTCAATACTAACTTGCTAAATATTCTGCGGTTCACTGCTTTGGAGTAGCCGACTGTTATCCCCGACTTAACAGACTGAGGGAGTTTCCATATTTGGGATATTGGTTGCATCATATTTAAAACTTTAAACGGTTTTGATGATTAATATAGAATGGGTAACGATGTTAAGGGTATCCGGTACACCGATGTGGCTCAAGTCGGGATATTGACTTCGGTTATTAATGATAGTAGATGTGTGAGTTAGCAGTGAGGTATTAGGATTGTGATGAATCCTGATTATTGTGTTTCTGCATGAAAGCGAGAGGCGAAAGTTCATTTTTTAAGCAATCTTCATTCTTTTAAGGATGTCAGGAGGACCCTAAAACACGGCGATAATTTTGGTTTGGTTTCAAGATAGCGGTAGATGAGCAAAGTTTTGCCAATGTCCAGAAAGTTAAGTGTTTGGTGGGAGATGTATTATAAACTATTCGAGACTACATTCATCATGCGAGGCGTCCCATTTGAAAGCTTTGGCGACCCGTAACCTATTTAAAAGTTATTTTGTAATAAATTCCAATTGATCAAACAAATGATCGAGAGCTGAAAGCGACTTTAGAAGTGAGTGAAAGATGTTAGTATAAGTTGTAAAGAATTTGGAAAAAGGAGCCGTAGGAGTCGAATATGTGACCCGTTTCATGCCTCAAGTACTAAATTTGAGGAGAATAGCGTAATCAAGTAATGATCAACGATTTTGGAGCAGCGCAGTCAATGAAACTTCCGTCTTACTTCCCAAAGGAAGAACCAAAAGCTAACAACACAGGATCACAACCCATTGGTAACAATAAGCTAATATGCTTCTTAAAGATTATGATTATGTCGCTACTGTCTCGTGTTTACATGCTATTTTTTTAGTTGTGAAGTTTTATTTAGGTTCTTTTTGTGGGAGTTTTTCGATGATTGATCCAGACAAGTAATTTTGACAAATGTTTCATTGATAGCAGAGAATTTATATTTCGTATACATTGTAGGACAATTATAAGAGAATATTACGAGTAAAGTCAATCACCAAGTTGTTCTTCATTGTCATCGGAGGGAACATTTGGTGGGGATTTGATTGAAGTTGTAATTTAGCACAGATTTGAAAGAGTATAAATGGTAATACTGATGAAGCAAATTGAAGCGCACAGTTAATCGGGTGAGCTAAGAGAGTTTCTTTGTCCTAACTCCTTATATATTTTAGACATTGACTATAAGCATGATTATTGAGTGGAAGATCCGAGTTAGATAAGTGATACATGACAAATTTGAGAAAAACTCTAAATAAAGCAGTCTTTATACTAAAATTCCGTATTATGGATTTATTTCAGTCATTCCACATATTTTCGACAATTTTCTATGTTAAGAAATATTTCGATTATTCCGGCATTTGTCGTGTTCCAATTGTTGCCCTGATTTCTTCTTTCTTCATCTCATATAAGACCGAATTATGGTATCTACATTAGAAATACCGTTACTTTTTCACAGTACAATGCGTACAAATAAATATAATCGTTCCTTTACAACTATATATTTCGACACTTGGCAACCCGATGATCTCTGTTACAAAAGACAGAAGAAGCAAGATCTCGTGTTTCTTTCTTGGCTCATTTTTGTTTACGTCTAGCACTGGCGACATATTGTGATTCTGTGTTATTGGCTTTTCTTCCTTTTGGGAGGCAAGACGGAAGTTTCATTGATTGCGCTCTTTCAAAACTGCCGATTACTATTTGCCTACACCATTCTTTTCGAACCTACTACTTGAGGCACGAAACGGGTGACATATTCTTCTCCGGCTTTCTTTTTTTTTTTTCAATATTGTTCGATATTCCTCCCTATACTTCCAGTTGCCTTAGCACTCTCTCACTCCTAAAATCACTTTCAGTTATCAATCGTTCCGTTTAATCGGTTGTAATTCATAATAGAATAATGGTTTTTAATGGCTTCCGGATCTACCAATCTTTTTTGATCATCCCCATATTCTAGCCTAGGATCAGCATTCAATTCAGGTAGTAATGGCTGGTAAACATTTGAATTTCACTTTACAGCTTTTATGCTCGCTGTGCTAACTGATGCAGTTATTCCCCTGAAACATTAAGTTCTGGTTCCTGTATTCTCCTCATATCCTTTGCATCTTACAGCACTTTCAATTTTGGTCGCGAAAAATCCAGCTACACATCTTTATTGATGCCGTCCAGTTCATTAATGTGCTTTAATATAGATCTTGAGTCCTGAGCATTTTCCCTTATATTTTATACTGCGTACACTACTCTTCATTTGAAAGATGCTGCTCGGGCGGTATTACATCCAACTGTCTCATCCGAAGAACTGTCTTTTCCATTTGCTGTCTTTCTAGAAATGAAGAACGTTAAAAGGAACTATCTCTTCCCTTTACCCATTTGTGGCTTCTTGCAATGCTTATTGACATGCGGAATGGTCGGCGTATGGTGTCAGATATTTCTTTCTGCTTTAACACACAAGAAATTAGGTAAAATACAGCAGATCAAGTTCAATATGCAAGAAATTAAGTAATTGGACATAGTAAAAAACACAGAAGTTTAATTCTCATGGTAGTCATAGATTATTCAAGTTCTGCTCTGTATATAAATTACATATAAATATACTTCAGATACTTGTCATTGCGGGAGTGTAATGCTGTTATCACTGCAGCAGTTGATTTGACTGCTTCATTGATATGCAACCGCAGATGTTTCCAAAATCCAGTCACTTTTTGTAGCATTTTTACTTTCTCGATCCAGCCATTTTGCACTTCCATTTATGCCCCATAATCGGCAATTTACCATCTAAGCAGTGTGCAAGGATCAAATTTCATTTTCGCAAGTAATGGGTTGTAGATCCCAGACAATCGTTTCTGTCCTTTGTCATGAGACATTTTTTTTTCTCTCCTTTGTCGTGAGAGATTGCATTCATCGTGTTATTGTCAACGTGATAGATGCTTTCTATCCTTGAACTATTATTTTTAATTCTGCGTAAAGACATGAGCAGTTCAGTTATCGTGATATGGGAAGGTAGATATGTCCATTTCAGATTTCGCTAGATAAAAAAAAAGTTTCATACAATAGTAGATGAAGGGTTAGTAAATCAGGAAGCGTACTCATCGAAACGTTCAGTGTAATTTGCATATTTCTGTATTTCGTTAGATGAACAATTTGAGTACGATGTAAGAATTATTGAATATCGTACGTAAACTAGGGAAACATTGGCAGTACGGTACTTTAATTTAAAATCTAAGATTATATATATCATGCATTCCCTGATGGAACATAACTCAAGCTTTTGGTAAAAAAGTACAAAATCATCACACTGGTTTTTCCAGTACAGTGTACGTGTTAAGAATGGGTTCGAATGAAGTGAAAAGCTGTGGTTGACGACTTTCTGTCATATGATGAACTTAGTTATATATTTGTGCATGAATCTAGCGTGTGCATCATCAACATGCTCGATATAGCTTATGCATTTCATTGTACGTTTACATCATTTTTATAGCACTTTCCAGGAAAGTGGTTGAAGTGACTGGATGGATTGTTCGGTGAGTTGCTCACGAGTTATTTCTTATTTCGTTTAATGCTTTGCTAATTCTTACTTTCTTGTTATTTTATTTTTTCGATATGTTTTGATTTCAATTTTCATTCCATTGCCTATCTTCATTTCTCCCTTAAGTCCATCTCTACCTCTGTCCTCCACCATTGACCCTTTTCTAGACCAATTTAAGCGCCTGTGTTGATAAGCAGTATCATATTCATATGTTGTGGGAAACATGTCGCCTATTTTCAGGAACTTTGGTGTCTTGCATCTGTGGATGGCGGCGAATGCAAAGAAACTTTCGATACTTACGATGAATTCGAGGAACACTTTTGTCAGAAGCACCTTGATTTGGCATTGTTTGCTTGTGGTGCTAAGGGATGCACAGCTCAATTTGGAACGATATTACAAATTTTCCGCCATTTAGCGATCTGCAAACGTCGTGGCAAAAAGGTTACTCGGAAGGAGAAACACATTTATATTTATTGCTTTTCTTTTCTTACAAAATGACGAAGGTAATGAGATTTTTCTCATTGATTTTTTTCTAGAAGCTTTCTTCTCTTTCTCTATCCACTCAACAATATTTTAGCATTAATGTTCAGATTCCATAGAAATCATCATTTCCTTTCTCTTTTATCTAATCTCCTAAATTTACAATTTGTTCTTAATTTCACAGCTTAATGGGCGTTACAAATAATGGATTTCCAGATAAAGCTGTTGCAATATTCGGATAGTGCATTGGAAAGTTTGACAGCATTGGACCGGGCGAAGTTGCTAGCAGTCCAGTGCTGTGTTAAAAGAGGTATTAGAATTTAAAAAGCAAATTGCAAATTAATAATGCCTTCTTCTTAGTCAGAAAAAGAAATTCCATTGCATTGTTTTTAGCAAAACGAGCGGGTGAGTTGGCTGAAATTGATGGTGATATCACAACTAAACGAAGTGGAAAGTCAAACAGTGCTCACTGTGCTCATTTCAGTGCTCAGTGCTCACTCGGTGATTTTTTCTTTTTATAAATATTTTTGGAATATATTTTAAATTGAGGACGTAAGAAGAGTGTTTCTATTTATTTTATATCTAAACTTTTTAATTCCAAAAACCAAAACCTAAATTAAAAAGGGTGACAACTTGAAAACTATTCTGAAACGGAAGATTTTTGCATCATCAGTTGTTATGATTGATTTCTGTATTGTACTGTTTAGTTACAGATGGAATGAGCTTTTGCAGTTTACTGGATGATGAACAGGTTCACGAGTCAGTAATTGAACCACCTAAAATTCAAGTGGAAGGTCAGGTCATAGTATAGAAACATTTATATGTGTTGTGGTTCGACGTTTAATTTTTTTCTTTTGTTGCGGTTTAATTTCATAATTCATCAAATGCATACACGATTAGTTCTGATTGATCTGAAAAAGTGGCGATAATATTATATATTTTTTTTCCCTGACTTGCACGTTTGAAATTAATGCTTTTTCCTACTCATGTTTTAATATCATTCATTTAGACGATTGGAATTATAGGGGATCATTTTTTATAAGCTGACTGAAACTTATTGCAGATATTGAGCCTGAACCAAACTTTTCAAGAAAGGAACGCGCTGTTACACCAGCAAGACAGGCAGCATGGCGGCTGAAGGAACAAATGCTTTTGGAAGAAAAAATGAGAAAGAATAATGTAGTGAAAACCTTCTTTTAATAACTATTGGCCTAGTCACTATTAGGATGGGGAAAATTTTTTTTTCTGATAAAAAGTAGCATTTGCCTACCTCCAAATGTTAACTAAAGCAATGAAAAAGTATAATTCGAATTGTTTTTACTTCAGCTCTTTCCACCTACAATGAAGATTGCACTGAGATTAAAATTTAGCGAACAATAATTAAGCCAAGGTTGAAACACCATAGATGTATTACAAAGTTTCCGAACTGTATTTACCAGATGGATTTCAGAAACCACTGGAAAAGATTGGTGGACACACGCAAAAAAAACAGAAGAAATTGCCAGTGAAAGTAACTGACAAAACTCGCATTTCAGCTCTCATTAACGATGATCCAAAAAAAGCGGTAAAAATAAAGGGAATGAGAATTATATGTACAGTTTTTCTTGTAAGGCATGTAAATATATTACTTTAATCAGTCGCTTTACCCAGTTTCTGATTCGATAAAGATTTTGGGTAATATAGTTTCTCCTGTTGTGTTAGTTTTTCCATTTCATTGAATGCTACTTTTTTTTGATTTTGGCGGATTTCAGAAACGTATATCGAGCCATCTTCAAACGATGGAGTCGGGTTTGTCTCGAGATTCTGCCTTAAGTAATACTTCATCGCTTTTATGAAGAAGTACTTAGAAGTACTCTTTGAATTCTTTTTTCAACCAAAAGAAAGATGAACTATACTAAAAGATTTCATGTGCATCACAGATAAGTGTGCTATGTACAGGAACCATCAGGCATCGTAGAAATGCCGGGTTATTCAATGTCTGCGTTTTAAACCGTTTCCAATTCATTTTTATATCAAAACCCTTAGGAGTTTAAAATTTGTAGGAACCGTAAATTCGAAGATGCCCTTCGAGTCATTAAAGGATATTATGTATGCTAAAAGGAGAGCCAGATTACAACGGGAGGATAACACTCAAGACCGAGTAATCTTTCATTTGATAATTGCCAGAATACTGTTGCATTATTCAGTGTAATATAGCCTTAGTAGGAGCAAAACGGCATGAATGAACCCAACAGAAGACTTGCAGTGAGAGCTAGCTATTACGCTATTTTACATGTTATTCACCAAATAGTCATTATTATTTGAAATGTATTCCGTTTCCCTTCCTGTTTCCAAGCCACACTGTTAAATTGTTGATATTGACATATACCGTATGAGATGTTCAGGTCGGGTTTTTGAAACTTAGCATTACATACTGTGGGCTCTTGAAACTTTTATGTTCGTACCATATGTAATTTTTACTGTGTAGAAGCAAGAGATTCATACTGTCTTTCTCTAAAGTAAATAACTTCAGATGTCAACGATTCAGAAACAACCCAGAGTCTTTGAAAGTAGTCTTCCAGCTGGCCCTAGTAATCCTCCAAAAATGCATGGTATGCAATTGGCTCTTTTTGCTTGTAGAATATTGTTAATAACTATAGTCAAACGTAAAGAAGCACTTTTGTCAGAAGTTGGCTTCTTCACTGTATTTTTCATTTTATGCATATGTAACGGTTATTGGAAAAGTTATGTTATTTCCATCATTTCTTTATTCTTTTGAGTATGTTACAGATTTATCGCGAACACGGTCGTGCTCATTCGAACTTACCGTTACTCGACCTCCCGACTATTCGGAGTTCCTAAAAAATCCTGTGGTAAATCCGACTTTTCATGAAATACCTCTTCCTCTTTCTCTACCTCCTATTCTGCCGCTACAGATTTCACCTGTTCAAGCATCAAATGGTCATCAAAATAATTTTGAAAGTGATCGTTTACTCACGAAGACCACTCTAGTATCGCAACCAACAACGTTTTCTAATTCCGAAATCATACAGCAGAAACGTGGTTATATGAAACCGCATGGAATTCTGCGAACGGCAAGAATAAAGTATCTTTGAGGGTGTAAGAGTTGTGCTAAGAAGTGGAGGAGTAAAAAGAGTAAAGAAATACTGTTGAGAAATTTTCCAGTACCATTTACAATAATACTTCCTTGCACTTTTAACTTCTACATTCTACCACTGATCTTTTGTTCATTTGGAGGAATTTCTTAAATTCTGTGAAAAAGGAATTAAAGAAGCAAAAGAATTTTTTCTCTTAGACAAAAATTCTTCCACTTACTCTTCGAAATTTTTTCAGAAAAAGCACGGATTTCAAAATCTAGTAGAAACTGTGGAACAGACTGGTCAGATAGATTTCGATATCTTAAGCTTGTAAGTCATTTACTGTTTTTTATTTTGGCAAAAAAAAACAATCTACAAAATAATAGTAAAATATACAATTTTTCAGATTTTCCAAAAGATTGAAAGAATGCAAACTTGAACATCTGAAGGTAAGCACGCCACAGGCAGAACAATTTGAGCAACTGACAGGTGATGCTATATTTTAATTGGTAATTTAATTATGCTTTTTTTTTTCTTGACACTAATATCGTTAATCAACGGATGTCTTGCATGCATAAATAAATATGTGAAATGGGAATAGCGCAGAGAAGCTATGTAATATATGAATTTGAATTCAAATATGTTTGAATCAGCAGAATTATACCTTCCAATCTTTAACAGAATTATACCTTCCAATTTTATATATATATATATATATATATATATATATATATTCTTATTATA
>NW_018108235.1:177553-192829 GCF_000183805.2 Loa loa | reverse complement strand
TATATACTACTACTATATATATATATATATATATATATATATATATATATATATATATATATATATATATATATTCCTATTTATATATTTATTAATCAATTTATTTATTTACTTATTTAAATATCAACCACAGGAAAGCATTCAGAACGAACTAAATCATTAAAATCGAATGTTAGACTGGAAGAAGAGGCGTCTTCGGCGGAGCTATCAAAGTTCAAGGACAATACAGATCTCAATGATTTGTTTTGTGATAAAGATTCCGGGAGAAAGGAAGATGACGAGTATGTTTGTGTTTCTTCTGATGAGAAAATTGGGCATACTGGAAGAGAATTTTATTTTTACTCCAAACAACTGCGACGACAGAATTTCTCAACATAAAACTAAAGGCTAAATTAAAGTTGGCGACTTAAACCTTCTCTGGATTTCGAACCCGTTTACTAACAATCTTGTGACCATTTAATATTTAAGATAGTGAAGAAAATTTCTTGCGCCTTTGCTGATTGATGGAGCTTTTAACAGTGAAGTTATTAGTGAGAAATCCGGACTGCTAAATTAATCAATTGAGCGCACTAAAACTTCATTCAAAGGTTCTTATCGAACCATGAATATATATGAGATTCAATATTTTTTTCCTGTTTTTGATAAGTCGAAATTGTATCATCTTTTGAACAACTTCGTTCATTGTATTCCACTTTTCTTTAACTTCGAACTCGTTGAAGGAAAAATCAAATTATCATTATATTTTACCTTTAACTTCTATAAAAAATGAGTAAAAAAAACTTTTTTCACTCATTTTTTAAAATATTTGATATTTTTCAACATTTTTTTTTTCAATGTTTTACATAGGTATGATGAGACTGTTCCGATTCTTTTAAATCTTTTCTCGAACAAAGAGACTGCGACACCTGTATTGTTCGATCCGCGAATAATGCCGGAATCACCCACTCCAGTAAGAAATTTATTGGTTTTTCTTCAACCTTAATATTTCGTAAAATTTAATCTTGGAAGTTATAGATTTAGAAAATTGGTATGATTTATTGTGTCTGCGCGTTAAACGTTACCAACTATTAGCGCTATAGTTATGGTTCATTTTTTGTCGACAACTCTGTTAATATCCACACAAGATGAATTAAGAGATGACTGACAAAATATCAAAGGTAAAGTTGCTCAGGGGAAAAGAATGGAAATCCGCAGAAACTCTAATAGTTGCCATGACTCATCAGGAAGCTTAAAAACGGTGATACTTATTCTGTAGGCCATAGATTTAAAAATAACTTTTGACCTATCGGGGATTTTTTATCACCACTTTTTTTAGTTAATCATAAATGCCATATAAGTTACAAGGAATTGAGTTCAAGGAAATTAATCGTTTTCTTTAGCTGAGTAATAAAAATACGAAATTTTTTGGTGGATACTAATGGATGCTAATAGCACCGATTGATCATAGGTTGCGATGAACTGTTTAAAAAAAATCCAATTAGCGTTCAAAAAATTTAAAATGACTGTAAAAATAAAATAAAAAGGGAAATAAGAAGAGCGGAACTATATTAACAATTTCGTATTATTATATAGGATTCAGTATATCAACTTAAGAAAGCATCACCGACACAGACATCGATCGAGAACACATAAATCTTGTGTATCGAACGAAGTCGGTTAGGTAAGCCTTTCTCTTCTGCAGTGATTGCCTTTTCCTGTAAATTTTCGGGATCGTGTAGCGCTTTTTTATGTTTGCTTATGGATTACACTCCTAAAGCAACAATTAGAAATTCCAGGAAGAAGTTAGAAAAAGTATTAGCTTTCACAGTTGGAAACATTCCTTTCTGATTGTCGAATTACCCAGCTTTACATTTTTCCTAGATTTTTGGAATGCACATATTCTGTAGATATGAATTATGTATGCTTTACGATCAAAAGTCGAAGCTGAACTGCCTACTGACTATCGAACAGACGAAAGAATGCGGAATTTGAGCGTTAAATATGGATGAAAGAAATATTTACTTTACTGATGTTATAGTCTCATTTTCTTGGTTGGTTCGAAGTTTAAAAAATTGCAAACTACTGCATGGACCTTTTACTCCACATGGAAAGATATACTTTTTCTTCCTCCGAAGTCCATTACTACAGCCTTTTTTAATTACTTATTTGTTTGTACTCGATGGAACAGTGGGCACGTAAAATTTCTAAATTTGCTAATTAGATTATCTTACGCCGTGCTGTTCCGGAAACAAGAAACTAATGAAATAACTTTCCTAAATCTTTTCTAATTTTTCCCAAGGGAGGTAGGTCAGGTTTGATCATAGTTACAGTTAAGAGCTGCGTCAGTGGCTTTTCTCGCACATTCACCTGTAATGTTCTGAATTAATCTATGATGGATAGGGATGAAGATGTTACCCATGATTTTGAACTCTTTTTGAGCTCTGGGGGAAAAATTTCAAGTTTTGTTTTCAACGAGTTGTTAGGATAATTCGGAAGTGGCATTTGGCTATCCAGGAGGACATGTTAGCTCATTCTGAAATGCTGATTTAGAAAGAGAAAAGGAAGAGAAGTTAGTATGTTGCAGAATATCAGGTGGCATACAAATAACTTATACATTTTTGATTGTTGTTTGTTTTACTTCGTATGAATAAAAATTGCTCGTTTTTGTTACATTCACGGAAAAGGAGGAGGAGACTGGTTGTACTTTGAGGTGGAACCTGTGTATTTCCATTTTGAAATAGGTCAAGTTGGAATACGAAGAATTTCATTTCGTGGCTTCATTAACTGGCAATTTGAATTTGATATTTCTAGTCACAAACTACATTCAGAGAAAGAGTGTAACGGTAGTAAATGAAGTGGTGGTTTTGATCTGTTGGAACCCACCTCACGTTAAACTCAGGTACTCTCTCAAGTTTTTCAAATCAGGAAGGATGGTTCACGGTTCGCTGTCACTTCTAATTCTGGCATGCATATATGTAACTGTCATGTTTCTGTATGTGATTATGTTGTGATTCTGTATGTTCCTGATAGATCAGCAAACCGGCTGTACTTATCAGCTTTGCCGATGGCCAGTATATCATCGGCATCATTCTCAAGCTGTCGTTCAATGGGTAAGTTTTGAAGTATATCAAGTGAAGCAGGTCAAGGGATATCCTCAATCTTCTCTTATTGTCAATATGCTGTTAGTTACGTTTACGTTCATTTGCTGAAGTACTTATTAATTACTATATTACCGACACCATACTTTATGCATCTACCAACTGTTTACTGTCAAGTAATAATAAGTAATGAAATGTATGAAAATTACCTGAAAAGCATCTCTGAAGCAGATGAGAGTCATTGGTCAGGTTGGTTATTTTGAACACAACAAATGGGATACTAAGTCAATATATTCCTGCAAATGCCGAGCTGTCTACATGCGTTTCAATCTTCTATATGCTGATGTCATAGATTTCATTTTTGGATTTTGCTTCATCTTTAAGTCTGAAACCTCACGATTTCAAGAAACTTCTTCGCTCCATAAATTAGTTGTTGTTACTAGTAATTATCGAATGTTTCATTATATCTTTTCAAACTTCGTTGATTAGTTTGTAGAACCGTCCATGAAGCATCCGATAAATACCACTTTCTCTTATAGCCGGGAGGATTGTGGCACAATAATTTTAGAATTTACTAGCTCTCAAGTATGAATCATTATTGCAGTATTTATTAACATAGTACTTAACGAATTATATATCGAGCTTAGGCCATAGAATAAATGAAGAAGCTAAGTGATGAAGAACCGTGAAGGTAAGTAACCTTGGAACGCTGATAATGTGACTCTTTTTGGTTGCTCAAGTGCAGTATAAAAAATTTTGAGCTCGCTGTGTATTCGTCTAAGAACGTGAGATCGAAATTCCACATCACAAATCAAGCCGTTCACTTTACGCATTCTCTTTCAACTTCCGTGTAAATGGTGGTAAACATGATGAACCGATGCACTACTTGGATACGTCACTCTTCCATTCTTTTTCGTACAGCTTTTCGATCGACTTATCCTTAAGCCTCGCTCTTTTATGCCTTTTCCTTTTATGATTTGAAGGTAAGCTTTGCTTTATTGACTTTTAAATGATGTTTCCATTCATGATGGAAACTTAAGTCCGGATTTAAGCGGTTTCCATTCCCAAAATACCAGATATGATTATCAGGTTATTTTTACGGAAATACTGAAAGCCATGTCAAGGTTGAAGTGATAGACCGTAGTATTGCACAGATCTTATAAAAATGTTTTTTCATAATATCCCCACATTTAATCGTAATATAAATGTGCACATGTAGGCAATGTTGCGGACATCTTTGGAAAGCTTACAAATAAGCCTTCTTATACTCCCAAGACAGCGATGGAAAAATTCGATCCTTTTCCCTTGGCCTTGAGGCAGTAGATTGCACATGACTGCACGGTTTGCACATTCCCACTCACATTCACATAGAACATAAACAAATAGTATAGAATGGCCAAACAATTCTATCAGCATATTGCACTCTCGACCCCCTCTTCCAGGCCTAACAATGCTTGGCGTCTATTTCTGACTAAAAGATTAACGACCACCCTTTTGCAAGACAGATGCATTTTCCTGGATTCAATCGAATCAATTGCAAATATCTGTTCTCGTCGTCACTATTACATGCATACATACATGCATACATGCATACATACATACATACATGCGTACATACATACATACATACATACATACATACATACATACATACATACATACATACATACATACATACATACATATATACATACACACCATGCACGCACACATACACACGAATACACGCACATATTAAGCAAAGCCTTGTTAGATGCCAAAAACAGTGGATGAGCTACTTGGAGCTATTGTCATATTTGCATCTTCAATATATATTTGTAGTTTTATTTTAAGGGATTTCCCGAAATTATACTTATCTTTAGTCATTTCCTTATCATTTCTTGACCATAGCAGTCTTTTCGTTATGATTATGAATATCGGTTATTGATTTTCGTGAAGATTCATTTTTCATAGAAACATTCAGTTCTCATTCCAATATTACTTTTCTCTTAGTCTGGTTTCCCAAGAAAAAAAGGCATTTGAAGGAAGAAAAAGATTTTTCCCGAATGAGGCTTTCCGGAAAGGAACAAGGATGCCTGAAGAGGAAATCAAGAGGAAGCCTTTTATCTCTCTCTCTTTCTCTCTTGTTGTTGCCTATCATCATGCTCAGTTGTTACTTCTAAGATACTTAGTTACAAGAGAAGAAATGCATCATCGCACCTTTCTAAATATGAATTCGCCTATACCATTTCGCTATACATGATCTTACTTCTTCAACGAAACTGATGGACTTTAAATTTTCACTCATCTTATCACTTCATCCAATTCATTCATTAATGATTTTTTCAGGTCTTAAATTTTAATATATTTGGAAATGCGTGACAATTTAATAATAATTTATAATAGTTTTTGATTTTTATCTATTGTGAGTTATTAATTGATGTTGAATTTTTTTTTTTTTTTAGAAATTGGTTATTGCAGCGTTTTACAAAGTTTCCCCTAAAATCTATGCTTAAATTTTGCTCTTTTCTGCTGTAGAAGAGTGCTGCAGAAGAAGCAGAAAATTTCTAGAAAATTGATGGAAATATGAGAGATGTTTTATGTATTTTAGTAAAGGTACGCCATCAATGTTATAAAGTTTTTCTCTCAATAAATTGTTGAAAACCATCGAATTTCGCATGCAAATAAATGTTTGTTACACAATGGGATGAGGAAATGTGCGAAAAATTGATAGAATTCTAGAAGTAATACTAAAAAACTCAATGATTTCATACAAATCATGACCTTGGAAGATATCTAGTATAAACATCCTCTAACGTGTTCTTCTATCGAAGAACTGGATGTCATTTTTTGTCACAAAGCAGATCGTGATGATGCAGTAATTTGAAATAACAGCCACAAAGGAGCTGTTGTAATAAGTTGGATGAACCAATAAGTTATCCAATGATATAGATATATGCAAAGCATCTGATCTTTTTGACTAATCTAACCACGATCCTTTCATCCTTGCTTGTTCAGTTTGCATTGTAAAGCTGTAAGCCGGAGGACGCTTTTTCTTCAATGTACTTTTTCATATTTCCGTATGACGTGTGAATCGGTAAGTCTGCACGGAAGTCAAGTTTAGTAGATCGAAGCGATTCAACAAATTGATAGATATACACAGCGAAGTGCGATACAGTAGCATCACCGATGATATTATCAATTCAATATAGGGAATTATTCCCATACATTTCTTTCTTGAATTTTGCATTCATTTTTGGAACGCACCGGGGAATGTGGCATTCCTGTAGAAACACAACGCTCAAAAGAAGATAATAATAGGATCATCGATTTTAGGCATAAGCTCATAAGGATTTATGATTAAGCAATTCGATTATCTAATGGTATTGTATACATCTATTCTGAATCATTTTTGGCAGTGAGATAAATGTGTAATTAAAGCGCCGTTTGATGAAATGTGCAAATGGAGGTTTAGCTATTCCATTTTCAGTTAACTAATTCAAGTTTTGGTTAATTTTTTCCTTTTTTATTCCAGGTACTTGTGGCTTAACATGGACACAATCTCAACACCCAGTTTCTAAAAACTTATTAAATCTTGAAAATTCGTGAAACAAATAAATATGATTAACAATTAAGGCATTATAAGCAGAAATATCCTCATGGGAATTTTGGAGCGAGGAAAGGAAGTGCAAGTTGGATAGATTCAGATTTCTGCTCGTCTCTTTTCCCTTTTCAGACATAATATCATTTGTTAGGTGATAATCAGCTTATCAATGTGGTAGTTTGTGTATATCTGTGTTAGTGAATTTTTTCTATTTGTTTCTTTAAGTTATACATATGTTGGATGAATCATGAGGTTACAGAAAATTCTTGGAATTTTTGGTAAAAAATTCAAAGCTTGTTTATTGAGGAGCAGTATTTTTTACATTTCTCTTGTTTTCTTTCCCTTTCTTTCCCGTGGCTTTCTTGTGGAATTTATCCAAAACTGGAGCTATTTGCAGATATAGATAATTTGTTGACGATGCATAATTAGTAATAATGAAAACAAATATTACTTCATAATTGTTTGAAGTAGTTATGATGATATGATGGCTGTATAGTCATCCTCCTACAGCACCCTTCACTTCCTCACTTCCCGTTCCATTGAACTCACTCTATTCGGATTTCTCTGAGACTGCTTTAGTCATTTTTATGCTTTAATTTGAAACATATTACAAATAGGAAATGCAACTCATAAAATGGTCATTTATTGCAGTATCTGAGGGTTTCAAAGAAAGAACTGATGATTGGAGGAAAAGTTTCTGGACCTAAATCGATGGTTTCCAGTTTTTTTAACTAAATTTTAGTTTGTACAGGATATTTATCATTCCTGTGTTTATTATATTTAAATTTTTTTCATATAAATTTTAGCTTGTAGAGAATATTTATCATTCATGCGTAATTAATTAGAATACATTTTTCATTTCGATATTCTGAATTAATTTCCTCAAGAAACAACATGTTTAATTTGTATCCGAATTCCTCCTCTCTTGGTTGTCTCCTTCATCCTTTCTGGCTTTTTACACTTTATCAACTATTGACTCTGTGTTGCCGTATGTATGTTCGTTTGTAAATCTGTGTAATTGGTAATTTGTTTTCATTAAAGAACGCAATATAATAATTTTGTATCGCGATAAGATTCGATAAAATTTCCAGTGGTAATTGGAAAATTAAGTTAATTTTAGTATTTGAAGTACGAAAATAGCGACAAAAACGACAACGGTTACCTTGGAGGAACAACAGCAACAGCCCCGGCAACTGATTTCCTCAAGTAACGATACAGCAGTTGCCGGTGGGTGTTTGGATGCCACCACTACAAGTATCGTCACCTCATCATCCATAACACCCATCGACCCACAACCATTTTTCCACTTATCATTATCTCCAAAGGACAAATTCAAACTTGCCGTTGTAAGTACATCTTCCAACTCAGTTGCATGCTGTTAAAATTGCGCAAGTTTCGGCACTACTTTCCGGCTCCTCCATGAGGATTTTACTGACCGAAACACTGAATTCATGTGGTGTAATAATTTCAACAGTGTTTAAAAAAAAATTGGAAAAAACTTGTTATTTTTCAGGGTAACTCTGGCGATGGTTTCTCGAAACGTCAGTCCCGTCGTACGGTGACGGTGTTGGATGGTAGCTGTCGAGTGAACTCTGCAGAAAATGATCGCTATCAACTATCCAGACAAGATGCTTCTGTTAGTCATGCTCGACGAAGCCCGTTGGGAAGGTTGTTGATTCTCTTCCAGATTTTTAACCTTCCAGTAGCAGTTATCATAGCAGTCCGATTGTTCTGACTTCAACTTTGTTAATTTTTAAAGTAACTTCAAATTAAGACCCCTATTTCGTTTACAGATTTTATACCTTATCAGTGATGTAATAGATGTGGAAGGTATTGGTCTTCAGCGAATCTTCTAGGTATTCATCCTAGACACTTTACTAGGCCTTCTGGGTATTCATCCCAGACAATTTACATTTTTTGCGTCACGTATCTGCACTTTCAAATCCACTAGCATGAGCTTGAAACCTTTAGTTGTACATAGTAAATATATATATATATATATACTCATTCATCCGTTAAATTTGACGGACTTTGCTTTTTTAAAAGTCGATGGATAACATTTAAGATGTTTTGCTCGCGAAATTGAGTTTTTTATTTTTGTGTGGACAGTCCATCACATGGAGTATGGCAGCTGAAAAGTGGTAGTTTCTTTGTATTTTCAGGGCGGATTTTATATTTTCATGCGATACAATTACATCAATTTTTAAGCAGCAATATTGGAACTTAAAAGTGATTAATGTTGAGATTCTAAATTTTGTTCGTGTAAAACTTTTGTATATTCGAAATCAAGACGCAGTGGAATCAGGCGGTAATTTGTTGCTTCTTCAGTTAAACTGCTTTGGATGGAAAATGATTGATGATTGCCTTGATACGTTTCGTCTTTAGTCTTCTTTCTTGGTTTCCCGTCAATGTAAGCATATTCCGATCTGTCTGGAGCATACGACGACGACGATGGTTTTCCCCTTGGTCTGTGATACTGGATGTTTCATTCTGTGTCTCTGCAAGCACTTCTTTGAACGTTTCCTCTAGCACTGCGAGTACTTTCTTCGGTTTAATGTTCTGCAGATACACTGGATTTGTTACGTTGAATGTTGCCGTTTGCTTATTGAACAACGATTGAGTTGGTAATACCATCGCTGTAGTACAACCGCAGTAGCAAGACAACGCAAAGTAAAACATCTTTAGCGCAGTTTGAATAGAACTGGACCCATAAGAAGCGCGCATTTTTGATGAAGATGATAAACCGCACTGATTTACCGTCATCATTAACCATTATTTTATAGTTTTAATTTAGTTGTTTCCTAATCTTCATCCATATCCTTGCATATACTTTGAAACGCCACATATTTCATGATAGGCTTTTTCTCCTTTTTATGTCTTATATGTTGACGATATTAATACTTGCATTGAGACGACAAATACAGCTAACGTTAAGTATTTGATTATGAAAGAAACATTTTTCAGTATTGTTTGAACAGGGTAGGAATGTTGTGTGGAACAGTGATGGGTTTGTTTCATTCTGTACCTCTGGAAGCACTTTTCTGAACGTTTCCTCTAATACTATGAGCACTTTCTTCGATTTAATGTTCTGCAGATTTGTTTGTCGATTTGTTTGATCAATTTGTTTGTCTAGTCTGATGATGACGTCTGTTAGTTTATTGCTTGTTTGCTTCTAAAACTTGTCAGCTAAATCATTCCCACTCTTCCTCTGTTTACAACTTTTTCGGTAAAATATCGATTTAAGATCCATTATCGATTTTTAACATTTCACTAAATGTGACAACTTGACGATTCATTGCTCCTCTTGCATTACAGCATTGTTCTTTGGAAGCTTCCTGTCCCCTAATAAGAATTTGTATTTTATACCTGTTTCTCTCACACCTCCTATTTTCTCTTTTTTTCTTTGCCTTTCCACCATAGTATAATTTAAATAGAAGCCTGTGTCCTAGAGGATATAAAAGGAAGTTATGGTAGTTAATATTTATGATTTCTTTATTGTTATGAGTTTTTACCTTTTTTTGAATTTGATTGTTGTTTTTTTTCTTTTATGGTTCCTTTTTTTATATATTTGATTTCTTTGTCTTTTTCTTTGCAGGATTTTTATGATGGTAAGATTAGTTCTTACGAGTACAGCAGGTTTGAGGTTTTGACAAGGGTTCATATTAATTTTAGTTTAATTTTTCTTCTATTATTTTTATGTTTGTTGTTTTTGAATCAGAGGTTGTCATTTTTGTTGTTTTAGTTTACGGAACTTTTTATAATTTCCTTTCTTTTTTCTTTGTTTTTATATTATTACAAGTTTTTATGTGGAATGGTTTTTTGGCAAGTTGATTTGCTTTTTCCGAGCTTTCAGTATAATTGAATATTAAAATCAAGTGTTTGGGGCATTTGGATTGTTTCAGCTTTGTTTTGTGAAGATTTAGTATATTTTGTATAATTCGTCATCTGCGATTAGGTTTTATGTCTTCTTTTGACCTTTTAGTTTTTTTTTAATTTACGACTAGAGGGTTGATAGGTCTTTTTTATTGTTTGTTTGATATGTACTTTTTTTTATTTTTTTGGCTTTGTTAATTGTGATACCATATGAAAGTGGATTATAATTTTGGATATAGTGATTTTTTAATGTAGTCGTTATTTATAATTTTGAGGTTTGTTTGTTTGTTTTTGTTCATTTCTTTTATGATTTTTTTGTATGGCTCTTTTTATATGGTTGGAGTTTTTTGTTTATTTTATTTTATTTTATTTTTTTTTTCTTTTTTTGTTGTTTGTTTCAAGTATAGGGGGGTTGATTTTGTTTAGTGATAAGTTATTTTGGTTTTGATTTTTCGAGATCTTTTAGGTGTTAGTAGTTTTTTTTTGGTTTTGTTTTATAATTATATTAAAAAACGTAGCACAGGAGGTCCATTCTGGGTTGAAATATAATGTATCATTTCTTAGGAATGGTTGCAATCAAAATATTGGCATTTCTCACTTGACAGGAGCGATCGGATCACAGAATTTGTCATAGAATCCGTCCCTTCAGTGAGTAGACTTAAAATTCTTCTGCAGAGCTCAAATTACTGCGGATGCACTTCTCAAAATTAATTAGAATTCGAAATAATTTTGGTCAGGAATTACTTAAAAGGGGCGACAGCTGTTGAGATCTCTTAATTGCAGAATTTCTGAATACCTATCTTGTGCTACTTAGAGATGAATTGGAACTGGACAGTGTTTCCAAGCTTACCTGATCTGGATATACTTTTAGGAAGAAACTCTGTTTCTTTATAGATACTTCCGGTAAAGTCATGTTTTCTGCTCGTTTTCTGATTGACATGAACCACATTTCATCAGTGCTATCCAGCTGTGATGGTATCCACAATTTGTAAGAGGTCTTTGGTTCCGTAAGGGAATTTGGTAATTCTAAATATGAAAGAAGCAGAGTTTAGTTTTTTTTGGAAATGCAAGCATATGAAATACAATCTTTGTGCAACGGCTCTCCATGTATATATTCAGCTTTGATACCCTTAGAATCACCTTCTTAGTTTTCTTTTAATCATTCATTATTTTTTTGTTCACTTCATTCTTTCTTTCATTCACCTCCAAACTATGCTGGCCGGGTTTTTTGTTCAGGTTTGTCTTACATCGAAAATTGAAGATACAGATGAAGACGATCAAAACATTTGATCCGTCTCTCTTTCCAACCAAATCTTTCTCAGTGGTATCTCCCGCAACACCAATCTCTCTACAACGTAGAAATAGTCTCTTCATTTTCTGATTTTCTAATAAGATTTTCTGGCAAATTTTCTAGCAGATTGCTTCCAGAGCGTGAATGGACTGGAAAAAAAACAAGCATCGAAACATATAAAGAGAATTTTTAAAGTAATTTTTGTAAAGTTTGCCTTCGAAATAAGACCAGTTCTGGTCATTTACTGCCATTTATGAAACACTGTATCAGGCGCTCTTTGCCAGCTTCTAAGACGGAACTTCTAATACTGTCAGTCTTTCATCTACTAGTCAATTTTCATTGTTTAAAAAATAGGCTCCAGATACAGGTTGTGTGCATAGGCTTTAGATACAGTTGTGTGTGCAGGTATAACTCTTGGTCTTAAGACAACTCAGATGATTTATGGTTTCAGAGTCTTCTGTGAGGGCTTTGACTTTTGTTGAAAAAGAAAATGAGATATTTATTTTCCATTTTTCATCGCGAAGGTAGCACTCGTGGGTAGAAAGATTTAGAAGAAATGTAAATTTTTATAGGAAATGAAAAGTATATAGACGAAACTGGGATACATTCTCTTCTGCAATTTGTATTTCCCCATCCATTCCTTTTCATCTTAAAAATGGCTAAATGTTTTTGATCCATGCGGTTTAGTCTTTGAGTCTTTGATGCATGCGATTTAGTAAGATTCAGATACAGCATAGTTAGTTAAAATAGACGTAATTGCCGAAGGGATGGTATGTATCGTATCAAAAGACGTAATTGCCGAAGGGATGGTATGTATCGTATCAAAATATGAAGTTGATTTAAGTTAATATATCAGTTGCCGTTGCAGCAATATATTCTCATAAATTGATTAGGATATTTTACACATTATTATATTATTTATGAATTGGCCATCCATTTATATAAACAAAAGAAATCGGCAGTTATTGAACTCCATTTCATCATTTTCCAGTGATTCATTTTATGCTGCATGGAATTCATTAAAAAAAGTAATATAACTGAATGTAAACCTATTAGTTGCGATCTGTGGTTCAGTCTCCTAATGTTTGCGAGAAATGGAGAGAACTAAAAGAAAGGACTGGTAGTGTTGCAGTTTCCACTGCATGATTTCAAAATAGTCATCACTACCGCCACTGACATCATCATTTACAATCTTTCAGTTTCATCTGTCGTTGGAGAGCTGTATTTTTCTGCTTTTTTTTCGATTTTCATCAGTACCTTTCCATTTTTCCACTCTCCCGAATGTTTTCCTGTTCGTTTCGAATTTGTTTCATTGTTTAAGTTTTCCTGTAATCTGTGAGATGTCAGCTCTTCCGTTGCTACTATAATGATTCAAAGGAAGAGATGCTTTTTGTATTTTGATTTCATCAGGATAACCTTGTTGGAATAACTCTTTTTTTAAAAATAATCTTCCCTTTTCTTCAAGCATGATTTAGACTAGATAAAATGCTTACAAGTAAATCAAACAGATAACGATGCATCACATCTTTAAGATAAGATACCTTAAGAAAACTAAGTTGCACAAGTATCGGCCCCTTTAAATTTATAAAAATAACAGTTCTTCGCGCAGGGACTACTTAGAACAGGCTCATAAACGAATAGCAGCGATGGTAGCAGTTTCGTAAATAGTATCACTTTTTGATCCTTAGTATATAAAATTGCTTGAGAATTTTTCCCTTTTCTCAATTCAGATTAATTTTCAAAATTTTAAGTTCTTTCTATAGGTTCCCCAATAGTTTCAGTTTCTTGTTGCTGTGGGATATTGATCACTTTTATCTTTCCAAACACCATTTTTTTCCCCTGATTCCATCCTTCTGTTAAAAAAAAAAAGTTCTCGTAATCATGCTAACGTAATGATTACCATATCTACGGTAGATATGGTAATCAGTCTAGACGCCAGTCTAGATCTCAATCTAGATAAATTGGCCAAAACCATCCTTATCTTTATTTGCATCTTTCTGTCAACGATCGTATGAGTTCAATCTATCCATTTATTCGACAAATTCGTTATGAAGGCTTTGGTTACTTAATACTGTTGTTATTACATTAACAATCGTTGTTACTACTACAACAAGAAAAACTTATTTTACTGTTATTACTTGGGCTATCTCAACAGTGAGCAGAAACAACAAAAGTTATGAGTGATCGGATCTATGGTTTAGTTGGAACGCATTATTGTTCAGATGATCGGTTCTCATCAGCATCTAAAATAACACCATCTTCTGACGATGAAAACCGACAGCAGCAAAAGATGGCAGATCGCTTTCATAGCGTGAATGAACTGGAAAAAGAAACAAGCATCGAAACATTGTAAGAGTTTCGTTTATCTGGAAGTTAGGCAAGGTGTCCATTCGTCTTTATTCATTAACTTTATTAGATGTGAAAGACTAAGTTATAGAAGGGATCCTGTATCGGCTATTGTTTTATCGAAATTAGCGAGAATAGTTGGTGGAGATAGGAATGATAGTATTGATATATCCATGATAGTAAGCATTGGTAAAGTTAGAGATATTATCGTAATATATCCTTGATTACATGAACTGTTAGCAGAAATAATTAGTTCCTGACCAATCTGCAATAAAATAAAACAGTAATTTGGAATTCCAGAAGACCGCATCTGCAAGTTTTTACTTGATAGAAGCTGCCAATGGAAGCTCCATTACTTGTAACATAATCTCAATGTCTTAGATTACTTTCTTCCTGATTCTAAGGAAAACTGCATGAAGTCATTATTCACCTCTCTTCAAGGAAAAGATTTTTGTGGAAAATAGTACAATTTTCCTAAAAAATAATTCCAATAGGTTGCTGAAGTGAGGTGAGACATTGCTACAAATAATTAAAAGCTTCTTATTTTGAGCCAGTAATTTAGAGTTGCTTCAGTTTAGAGATTGTTTAGTGGTCAATTATTCATCAGAAACAGTACAGTCTTTGACAAATGTTGTTGACTTGTGGGAAAGAAAGTGGTCGGTCTGTTTCACTACTTTTTGACCATTGTTTAAAAACTCTGTTCTAATTTTCTATTCTTAATCAGGAGCTATTAGATAGCCAAATTCCCAGGAGTGTAAAGAGCTATGAACTTGTCAATCAGTTTAGGTCTTCTTATGTGTGGAACGATATTTTAACTGTTTGTATTTCGTAATTTCGGGGCATTGTTCGATTACTTATACTGCGAAATTAAGTACTCCCGATCTATGCTTAATCTTGGATATCATTCAAGACCAGTTCCAAATGTGACACTTCTCATGGCCACTGGCTCATTTATTGGTTTTCTCTTGTTCTACTTGTAATACAGTTTACACGGATGTTCATTTGACATCCATTAAAGCGACTCATGTGTCTTTAATTTGTAATTCATCGATTTATCTGCATGTGATAGTGTCTAACGAATTTCCATATGTTAATGAACATTCCAA
>NW_018108235.1:170635-177318 GCF_000183805.2 Loa loa | reverse complement strand
TTGTTGACTTGTGGGAAAGAAAGTGGTCGGTCTGTTTCACTACTTCTTGACCATTGTTTAAAAACTCTGTTCTAATTTTCTATTCTTAATCAGGAGCTATTAGATAGCCAAATTCCCAGGAGTGTAAAGAGCTATGAACTTGTCAATCAGTTTAGGTCTTCTTATGTGTGGAACGATATTTTAACTGTTTGTATTTCGTAATTTCGGGGCATTGTTCGATTACTTATACTGCGAAATTAAGTACTCCCGATCTATGCTTAATCTTGGATATCATTCAAGACCAGTTCCAAATGTGACACTTCTCATGGCCACTGGCTCATTTATTGGTTTTCTCTTGTTCTACTTGTAATACAGTTTACACGGATGTTCATTTGACATCCATTAAAGCGACTCATGTGTCTTTAATTTGTAATTCATCGATTTATCTGCATGTGATAGTGTCTAACGAATTTCCATATGTTAATGAACATTCCAGAAAAGGTAGGGAAGGTGTCATCGACAGACATTTGGAAACAATGGAATAGAAGGGATTTGTAAAAGAGAAAGGACCTAAGAACGCCGTTTCATTTTTGCTCAAATTAGACGAGGAAAGAAAATAAATTTCGTAGAACGAGAAAAGGAAAACTTTGCATTTTTACTTAATAATTATTTCTTATCAGTGATTCACTCCACGACCTCTTTAATTTTGCTTGCTCTCTGGTTCCTGCCAATTAAATCAGTTCAGAGAGATGTCCTTTCCTGCCTAGGTTACGAGTAATACTGTTGATTGTTTAGTGAAACACCTTGTATGGTTACACTGAGGCCAGTCGTTTAATCAGATGCTAGTCATCCGCCAATGATACGAATATCTTCGTCGTAGCTCTGACTCAAGAAGGTAGGAGGAAGGCCTGCACTTGCGGAGATTATAGGTGTTGTTTAGAAAGCGTTTTTAAAAAGGGAAAATTCTAGCGAGAATTTTACCAAATATTTTCTTATGGGAAGAGCTTTGGTCGGCATAACGGATTTATGAAATTTACATAGGATATGCAAAGTTTTTAGAATTAAGTGGGAATAAATAACGTCGGAAAATTAAAAGGATGGAATAAAAGGAGAAAAAGGTGGACGTAGAAGTTCATCTTATTCCAGTGCTTTCAAAGAGGTCTGTTTTTTTCTTTAAATTTTTTTAATGTTATTTGTGTCTGTATATTTCTGAAATAACGCCAAGGTAAGAAGTGAAGGGAAAAATAGGTGTGTTCCTATGTAGTAATGCGTAAGAGGATCAGTGAACAGCAAACAAGGCAAAGTTTTTCCGTCCAAAGTTCTTCCGTCAAATTTAACATCATCAAGTTTAGCTGATTTTTGATATTGTGGGAATTCATTGAAAGAACAGAAGAATGAGAAAGAGGTTGCGTTTTTTATGGAGTCGCTCCCTGCGATCTTTCCTTTCTTATCTAGAAATCACTTTCAGACAAATCGGCTTTCATCTGAACTGTTTTTTTTTCCATATTTAAAACCTAAATTATTAAAATTCTTTAGAACTTCACGAAAATAACTTTCTTTTGAATTTGATAAAGGAAAAGTTTGTCTAAGAAGTTGGGTGACAGATGTATTTTAAAGCGAGGGACTATTTCGGAGCACTTTTCTGAAACGACATCATGAAGCGTGCCGGTGCTATGATTCCCCTGGTGAGACTAGTTTACTTTTACTTCGTTACTTTGCAAATATCTTAGTTTTCACATTAGTGTGAATTCAAATATAGCATATTGGTTTTTTAGCACGAAATAGGTCAGTCAATAACAGTAACAGTTTGCTGGATCTGGATCGCTATTATAATTAATATATAAATCTGCGATAATTTCAAGCTGAGGTTTTACAGTGGCCGTTTGAATTAAATTAATGGAATCTTGCAGTATGAATGAATGTAAAGCATTGATCTCGCGATTTTATTCTCCCAAGATCACCAAGCGATCTCTGTAATTGCTGAATTAAATTTAAAATATGATTTGATTTTTTAATTAAACACCTATCTCAAATTCCTCAATTACTTGCTCAGAGATCGTCATGTCTTGCTTTTATTGTTCTTTATATCATACATTATCAAGGACAGCTGAACTATCCGAACGTTCAATACGCCATATCTAATAATAACTGAACTGTTTTGCAAACCATCTTGGCTGACTTACAGCTTATAGTATTTTTTGGGAGAAATATTGCCCACCGTATACTGATGCTGTATTGGTTGTCTTTTTCGTACAACGGATAAGTGGCCTTTATAGCAGATATTTTTACTACATATATTGCTCGTCTGTAATCCATGGCATATTAAATCGAAAATGATACTGATTGTTTATCTACGTCTTAGAAATTTATTCACCGCTTTTCAGATTTCCTCGCCCTAAGTTCCGGTTTTTTCTCCTTTCAGTAATCATTAAATGCAGAATTTTCTTTTGAGATTTTTCATCATTTTTCAAATGAACTGATTCAATTTTCAGAGCTCTGAGATGAACTTCATTAGAAAATTTAAGGAGTTTTGTTATCTGAAAAGTGTTGTCACTTTTAATAACTCTTAAATATCTTACCTTTAAAAACTTCAACTTTTCGCATTTTCTGCAAGATACTATAATAGTCTGCACTGTAACATGTAGTGAAAGTTAATGATAACCCCTTTGAGTCCTGCAAATAATGCCAGGGACTTTTCAACTTATGGTTGTATGATAGCTGAAATGGATTTTGGAGATCGTAACTCATTCAGATGGACGACATATATTTAATAGCAGTGAAAATCATTGATGATTAATAAAAACAGTGGTAATTATAATATGACAATCAATTATTCCTCAATTATGTAAGGAATTTGGCAAAAAAAAAAGTATTCGATGTGGAGAGGACTGAGAAACTGCCAAAATTATGTTAAATTAGTAACAGTCCTGTAAACTTCTTTAAGATTTACATGTTATTCATCGAAAACCATCTCCTCTTTGTGGTAATTATTTTTGATGACATCATAATCCAGTTATGTTCATTTCTTCATGCAGTATCATTATTTCATTAAATTTTCTTTATCGCAAAATTACGACAGTTTATTTGATATGAAAAACTTTGCTACATTTCTAGAAGGCTTAGGATTATATTTAAATAGAGCAGGAAGAAAGTTTAGGAGGAACGGGACAGTTTATGGACAACTTATATAGTTTTTAGTTCTTACTTTTGTTTACTTTGCCCACTAGAATAAAAGATATTATCCCGCGTCACCGCGTAAAAAAATGAGAAATTTGATGCAGCCCTTAGAGTACAGCAGTCTTCATTGAACTCTATTCAGTACAACTAATTGAGGGAAAGACAAAGGCTTTTATTGATTGTCAAAAACGCTAACTGAAAAAATTAGTTGCAGGACAGATGATTTGTGGTTCGAATTGGACGATGACGATTTCGAATGCCGCCTGACCCCAAGCTCATCGTTATATGAATCAACTCGTCTTTATCAGTCCATGGATTCTGCTACTGCCATTCGTACACGTCGTCCACCAATTGCTCTGCCGCCACCTCCTCCACGTTCCGCTCCACCTCTGAGCGATAACAGTCACAAGCATACTATCGATGCGGTTTCCGCCACATCCTTTGCACCGTCAGAATTAAATCCATTGTGCGTTAATGGTATTGAGAAAGTTGCGATCACAACGGGATGCAATAATGCCTTGATAAGACAAGCCAGTACTGTGGAAGATCCATGTTTCCTAGCAAATGTCGAATCAAATCACGCCGCGGTATCGATCATTATTTCTTATGGCTAGCTATGATTAGCATACCAACGATTTTAAGTCACCACTTCCAATTTTTTATTTCATCATCGTTAACGAATTTGCAGCTTGAATAATAGTTTACTTTGTATAGATATTTCTTAAGAAAATCGGTAACATATAGGATTTTTTTTTGTTACTTTCTTGATTCTTTACCAATTACGAAATTATTTTGTTGACAAAAGAAAAAAAATGAACTGAAAAGAAAGACGCTGTGATTGCTCTTTTGTCGAAGTTCATAATAAAAAAGTTTTCCTCACTTAATTCAATTGCCAAAGTTTTCCTTAATTTATTCCATAATTTCTAAGAGCAATTTTTGAAATAAGGCTTGGTAAACTGACGTAATAATAGCCCTCAAATTCCTATATTTTCGAAGGAAAAAAAGTTTTGACTAAGCATTTTAAACGACTAAATTTGACTAACACTAATAGAAGAGCTTTTACGCGAAATGAAGTTATGGATACGCATACCAGAAATGAAATAAGTATGAGTTTTTATCATGCTTACTGATGAGGTGAGAGATAACACGTTTGATGCAGCTTCATTTTAATCAATCCTTCTTGAACATTTAATCATTAATCAATCATTTAATCAATCCTTCTTGTGTGAGTGGATAGCACGAACAAGATTAAACGTACTTCCTATTTCTCGAACCTCAGATTATGTCCAGTTTTTTTAAAAATGGATAATTTAAAAAAAAATGTGATCTATTGTAGTCATATAGTAATCTAATCCAATATCCTACAACAGTCTCTTCCAAACCAAGCTTTATACATCGAAAATTTAGATTAGTTAGCCAAAACAATCCTTTTATAATTCTTACCATTTTAAAATAAAATCTCAGTAACATAGTTTCCCTTCCTGGCGATTCATTTTTTCTTTTTCTAATCCCTGATTCCTATCACATCATCATCTTTGTAACTTTATTTTCGATGACGAAATATTTCCGATTTGGATCCTGTTTTTGCACTTCAAGTACTATTCAGACCATTTCCTGTAGATTTTTCTGTTTAATTACCATGGACAAATATCAGTCGATTTCAGTGACTTAGTTTAGGTCTGTAGTTGCGAGGAAAGAAATTAATATTTTCCTAACATAATATTCCAAATTATGTCCATTGATATATGACTTCTGTGTAATATCTGCATATCATCAAATTTTTAATCGTGATTTCATAAAGTCAGGACTTGAACTTTTATGATAAACATTGAAATCAGTATCGTCTTCGTGTTCTCAATTTCTTTCCTCATTGTATCTTCTTATTTCGGATACTTAGCTTAGATCACTCTGTAATTAGAAATAGAAAAATGAAGAAAATACTGATTTCGATGTTTGTTTATTTTTAAATTGCTAATTGCTGTTTGATTTCCCTCATATTTATTTAACCACGTTGCTTATCAGTACTATCCTTTATAAATGTTTTTATTAGCCAGAAGAAAGCATTTGTATAATGACCCAAATCTAGGAGATTGGGAAAGTTGGGGAACAAATAATTACGGAAGTTATTTCAGGCAGTAAGCGCAGAAATACGATTACAGCAGTCCTTGTCGACACCGTGTCCGGATAGCAGTGGTGATGTTGCTGGTAACGATGATCAGCCATCGACATCCCGGAAGGTCTCGTTGATATTTTCAAGATAATTTTTAGCTTAGCATTTTCCCTGTAGCCTTATTGTTTTTTGTTTGGTATTGCTTATACAGTTTTTTTCTTTTTTCTTTTTTTTTTGAATCTTCTGATATAATTTTTGATAAAATTTCACTTTTTTTCTTTACGGCTATGTTGTAATAATGCAAATATCCTCAAAAATCGGAAAAACTTGCGGTCTCTCCTGCTGCATGAGATAGCACTGGTTGCACTAGAACTTCATAGTGTAAGAGGACGTTTGCACTAAGTACCATCTTCAAAAAGGTGATATTTTTACTCTACTGTGGCGGATGTTTTTTAATGAAGTTTCTGGATTGAACGAAGGAAAGTTTTGTGGAAGGATCTGTCTCTCTGTCCATTTTTTCATTTGTTGCTATTGTCATGAGAAATATAGAGGTTACAAAGAATGTTTGACAGAGCAATATAGAAGGGCTACCGTAATATAATTATTACTGGTATACTTCAGTCATGTTCATAGACGTTTGCTGGTTGGAATTTTTCGACATTAAATTATCATTTCTTTCTAAGTTTTATCTCAGATATAATCTTCCTGTTACAATAATCAAAAGATTTATGTATTTTCTGAACATTAAGCTTCTATTTCTTAAGTTTATTTTCTTATCTATAAAGATAAGAAACCTCTTTCTTTCTTATCTATATTTTCTTATCTAAAAACTAATCTATAAAGCAATTTTTAAACGAATTCTACGATGGAGTTAAGGTGGTGTAATCAAGGGACAGGTCATGGTAATGAGATGGAAGTTGATTCGCGCCTTGATTTTGTTTGGAGAGGAAGGGTTACTGGTATTCTGCATCACTACTACTGATATTCTAGCTCGACATCCATTTAGACTATCTTATATTAAATCCATCAAAGATTGCAAATAAGTTGTTCCAAAAGAATGGGATGAAATAAGTAAGGGAAAGTGGAGGATGAAAAAGCGGTGTGAGATGTTCCATGGAGAAACACTTGCTTAAGTGCTTAAGAGGATACAGATGGGTATGCTGTCGAATATTTCTGAAAATGCAATTGAGATTCGTGGACCGAAATAGCCTTCTGCATCAAATATGAACACAAAAAAATTGAAAATAAATAGGAATTGGTGAGACCATCAAATGCTTACACACACCCAACACCCACACATACACACAACACACACCTACACACTTACACATACAGTGGCACTGATATACATATGCACTTATATATATATATATATATATATATATATATATATATATATATATATATATATATATAT
>NW_018108235.1:157455-170045 GCF_000183805.2 Loa loa | reverse complement strand
TTCTTTTTTTTTTTTTTTTTAAATGAAAAGACAGCTAAGGGTCTAATCTAAACTGCATCTTCCAACTAAGGAATTGGAATCTGTGTTCATTGCTTCATCCAATACAAATTTGTGAAAGGACAAATGCATTACAGTACCAACTAGCCAGCAATCCATAATTTTTCTGTTTAGGCTATCTATATACTTCCATGAATGATAAAATTTTAGTAGTATCCGTTAAACCACAAAATTTCAGCAAACTTTAAGCCAATGGAATTTTTTAAAAAACTACTTTTGGGACCAATTTCAAGTGAACATATAAATAGATCAAATAGCCTATCATTCACAACATGTATTTGCATGTTGTAGATGATGGGGAGGTACTTACCGTATCACTTATCCATCTCGTACAACGTATTGTAACATGAATATTTGATTTAACTACATTGCCTCGTTCATAGCGCGCTTTTTGACATAAATGGTCGGGTAATTTGTTTTCTATACTGCACTACAAAGTGACTGACCTTGACAAGGTCTATTTTGGATTATGTTCACATACTTCAAAGTTATTTTTCTGAACTGTGATATTCCAATAGATTCTCAAATCAGAAATGCATTTGGTGCTGAATGAATCTATTGACTGACTTTTTCTTAAAAGATGTATTTATTTTCTTGATGTAAGACGTGTAGGTAGGATGAAATTAAGCAATCCTGATTTAGAGCATATAAATTAAGTCATAAATTTGATTGAGAAGATTGTGGATAATGAATATCAAGAAAAATTACCTCTTACAGGGATGTACTATAGTAGCAAAGGTCATGACGAAGGCGTGGATGTTCCCGAAAATTTCGCACGATTTATCATATGCGCTTTGCGATTTCCTACGTGATCAGAATTACTTCGATTCGCTGATTATGAATTTTATCAAGGCACAGACTTGTGAACCTGGTATGTTTTGAAATTCCCTGAAATTTTACTGGATTTCCAGACATTACTGAAGTTTTTTTTTTTTAGCCAGCTATAACAAGCAATCACGGAGTGTTCACGGTTATTGTTGTAATCCGTATGAGTAAAAAAGGAAAAGGAATTTTTGATAAGCTAAACAATGTACAAAAATGAAATGATGTACAAAATGAAATTTTGAAATGTACATTGTTTATCAGTGGACACGACAGAGCCCTTCTCTGTCTCTTCAATTTGAGTTTATTTATGAAGTCTTTGAGCAAAGTTTCACGAAAAGTCAAGCAGAAAATATTTAGAATTCATAAGTTTGATAAAATTTCTGAATCAAATAGAATTATTTTTCAGTTTCTTGAAATGATGCTAATTTTTTGCCTTTTTGTGGTGGTGCAAATGGCTTGGCCTTGGCGTCCTTTTGAGGTCTTTTGAAAAACAGTGTTTTGTGGTTATATGAATAAGTTTGTGGGAAAAGAAGTGCATGGGACTTTCTTCTTCCCTCCTTCATTTTCAACTCCTCTGCAGAATTTCACATTACATTTTACATAAAATAATTTTTTTTTCGTTTTAACTGTTCCTTATTTTAATTTTTGAGATTGAATGCAGTAGTTGTTTTACAGTTCGATTAGCATGCGGTCGTGTGTTAGAGGAATGCCTTTCATTGAAGAATCGAGAATATGTGGTTAACAAGGGTTATTTGAAAAAGCTGGTTGCAACAGCCGAGAAACTGAACAAAAATCCGGAGCAACAACGAATGTCGCTGTCGATCATGGAAAGTTTATTCAAGCATTCAACTGCTACCACTTACAGGTATGTTAAGTGGGGAATAGAGAGAAAAAAAATTAAGAGAGGAATAATGAGGTGGAGATCTTTATGATATTCTACCATACATGAAATTAACTCCGATTGGTAGGTTTACAGTGGGTAAGTATGAGTGAAAAGAACAGTAAAAAAATGAATTTTTGAATTTGAATTTCTTATTAACTACTTCAAAATTTTCGTTCTCTTTCCTTTTTGAAGGATTTAATAATAATATATGGTTGCTTTTCAGCACGAAGTATGCTCTTTCAGGCTAATTGAGTATGGTGTTCTGGATCACATCCTGCTGACGTGTAAACGTGCTACTGATACGCCAATAACCTTACGGCATGCTGCTCTAGCACTTGCCAATCTGTCGTTGTACAGCTGTTCGGAAGCAAAGAAAAAAATTATTCAGAAGAAGGTATGTTTGATTTCACAATCACCAAATGGTTCATTTTTTTTGAACTATCAAGACAGGATTATGTATTTTATGGAGTTGTGCTGAATCATTTGTGATATATAAAGTTAATCATTTGTGATATATAAAGTTCGTGTTAGATTTCATGCTCATTTAAATTGATAATTTGTAGCTGAATTTAGTTCCTTCTTCATTGAGTAGTTATTTATGGAGTTATGCTCATCAGTACAGCATATCTTAACGGCTGCTTCAGTATGCCACTTCAGATGTATTTTTCTGAATGCGCCACAAATCGTTATCTTTAATCTTCTCTACACTTCATGACCAAATTTTTATCAGTGGTTGAGGGAGAATCACTTCTCGACCTGTCAGATTGAAATCAAAAATACTTTCCGTTTTTCATCTTCCTCCCTCTATGTGTTACATATGAGCATAATTTTGTGAAATGGTGTTTGAGGGCGGTATTTTACAGTACAAAGTTAATGGGAAGCGGTTGTTAGCTAGGTTTATGAGGAATATGGGAAGGATTCAGCTATTGCTTTATCTTCTATCTCCATCCCTGTACTTTTGTTAATTTTAACCCAGCTCTCATACTATTTATTGGTTTATCCACAAAAAGCTTTGGTGCAAACAAATGGTTTGCACCAAAGCTTCATCAGACAGTAATCGATTCATTCAGACTGTATGAATCACGTTAAAGGGTGTCGTTTTTACTGCAGCACTATTTGTTCTTTCGAAAAAAATGTCGATTTAGATTTTTCTTAACGAGATTTAAATTTAATTCTTCAATTAGTCTGTGAAAAATCTAAATGAGAAAATCTAGATAGCAAGTTTGCCATTTATTATTGTTAGAGAAATAATGAGCTTACTTTTTCTGGAATTCTTTTTGCATTAAATCGTGATCAGTAGTAGTTGGTTTTTTTATCTAATTTATGTGATCAGTAATAGCTGATTTTTGTATCCAATTGATAATTTTGAAAAAAAGAACTGAAACTGATTGAAACCTGAGAACAAGGATGAAGCGATAAAAGTATTCAAATGTGATAGTTACAGGTACCGGACTGGCTGTTCTTGCTAGCATCACAACCAGACGATATAACACGTTACTACGCATGCCTAGCAATTTGTATGCTTGGAAGTACGAAAGAAATGGAAGCAGCAGTGAATAAATCGGGTACTTTAGCTTTGGTAGAACCATTCCTACTTGCTCATCAAGCAATTACTTTTGCTGGTGATCATTACAAGCATTCACAAGGACGACCAAAGGAATGGCTTGAAAGGTTACTATTACTTCTCATTACCTAAGATCTGTGGCAATCGGGGTCAGGAGAATATGTAGCGTCATCACTGTTGGGTTTCGAAGAATAAGAACGTAAATTCAGGACATCTTCCGAAGCACGAGTAGTGTTCTGTTGCTAAAAAATGTTGGTGACGATAAATTAGCTTTGTTAATATTACGAGCGGTTTCTGCGAGTACTATTTTCTTTATAAATTTTGTGCCTTTCCAACTTTGATTCATTCGTTACCAGTCTCTATACCTATGCAGTCTCACTTAGACAATTGCTTATGTGAACTCATTGTAATTACCAACGATATTCTTATAATCGAAATATTCTTATAACTTAAATCAACAGATGGAATATCAATTCAATCGATGAAAAAAAAGGAAATTAGTCACTTCAGTCAATGAACTGATATTTCATTTATTGATTCGAAGAATAATAATCATATTATGAATCATATTGTAATAGTTTGTTGTAATTGCTGTTGGATTTTTAATTGTTGCCATATCTGACCCGCTAATATTCATATTTTCCGCTTAATCTGTAAATTAATAAACTAATCTTTTTACTGTATTCATCCAGTAAAACTGATCTTTTGACTGCTATTCTGGGAACCGAAATCCTGGTTTCAAGATTTAAAACTTCATAACCTCGTTTAGTTATAATGAAATGATGAATTTGCATATTTCAAATAACTTGGATCTTAATAAAACATATGCTGAGAGGCGCTGTATACTAATATTAATTTGTACAAGAAAAAGAAAGGGGATGGAAGGATGACAGAAATATCACTACTAAGCATATTATTAATTAAGCCTCCGTCAAGGTCATACAGCTTAGAAATTGTTTTTTACATTTATTATCCAGAATTTTAGAATCGTTATTTTTTTTACTGTGTGTGGCACAGTTGATCGAAGGATTTCTACTTCAGGTTGTTGCCAATGCTCAAGTCGAAATGTCGCGAAGCACGTAGTATTGCTGCATTTCACTTTACAATGGAAGCAACAATAAAGAAAGATCAGCAAAAACTTGAAGTTTTTCAAGTAGGTTGTTCAGTTTTCAAAATAAGTTCAGCAAAGAAGTCGTGAAATGACGCTTTGTTACTCGCCCGAAAAATTGTCGCGATTTTCCCACAGCTTTTTTCTTTGAAGGCTGAAGGAAATCTTTGGCAGTGAACCGAAAAAATAGAACGTAATCTGGTACTCTTCGAAATCGTTCTAGGGATTTTGAAAGAATTCCTCTTCTCTGCAAAAGAAGGGTTTTTTGAAGGGAAAAATTCTTGTTGATTTATTTTAAAAAGAAAAAAATATTTGCTGCATTGTATGTTGCCAACAGTAGCCTTATTAAGAGATAAGAGTGAATCGATACAAATATGGTGTAACTTTTTATCACAATTACCACATAAACCTTAATTCCAGCATCCATATCTCGAATGTTCGTTTTTGTGAGAATTAGTTCATGAAAGGTGTCTATGTTGGATGTGAAATTAGATGTATATTTTTCTAGAATTGCATAATTACATCGTTGGAATAAATTGTTAAAAAGGAAAAGCTGCTTAGATTGAGTTCTCGCTTCGATATATATGGTCTTATGTGAAGGGCATTAGGAGGCGGAATTCTTTGTTGGATTAATTAGAAGCCTTGGATTTCCGGAGATCTTTGCCACAAAATCATAAATTTTTAAGAGTGTCTTCACCAGAAGACAGTAAAGCTAGCCAGATTTTAGTGTTTAAGTAATTCTTTTCTCTTCTTGAATTGTATTTTTCTCTCTGCCTTAGTTAATTTTCAGAAGCTTTTAGATTAGCTGTTGAATTCGGAAAACTTTCATGGATTTTCTTAGATAAAGAGAGGTAGGGTGCACTTTGAATTCTTAATTTTTCAAATAGACTATTAAAGTCAAAAAACCTTGGAATTTCGATTTAAACAGTGCATCAAGTCACTGTTCTATTTGATTTAAATTTTGCTTAACAAATTTTCCTCGCTACTTTGGCAAAAATACTTTTTTTTTATGATTTTAAATGCTAAGAAATCCCGCGTCCTTTTTTCAGTGATTGTGTCAGTGCATTGCAGTGACGATGCGGAAAATAGTGTCAATGTTAAATGGTGTATGGTTTTTTTGGGAGACTTGTTTGTTATGTAGAAATGCAACATAAATGCATAGACACTCCACGCATCCATTTACTATCAGCATCTTATTGCAGCTTAACAGATCTAATTTTCCATCGTTTTTTCCTGGCTGGCAGTAGTTGTGATCTGTGAGATGTTCTTATGGATAGTCTTATCTTTTTCAGTTACTTTGTATCTTCACGACTCCAGCCTACTCTTTGGATTTGAATTGCAGAGTTGCTGCTTATAGTCTCCTTTTTGTTTGTCTTAAATTCTTGATTTTCGTATTCTGCTTTACAAGCTGCAGTTAATTTGGCTTAAACTTGTTGCTGTACAGTTCCTCAAAATGAGGCTATTCTACAAAATTATGCAGCTAAGACGTTCTTGCACATAATGATGTTTTGCAAGGTCATGTGGTGATGAATTTGTTGAGGTATTGTGAGATATTCAAGCTTTTCAAATTTAAATTCATATTTGTTGCATGTGAAATGCATATATTTCTACATGCCGTTGGAGTATCTATGAAAATATATTTATGAATATAATAAGAATGAAAAACTTCAGTTCTGCTTATTATTTTTGTAAAAGGGATGAGAAAAATAATGTATATATTTAAATTGAAAACTTAAAGTTGAATTGTTTGCGATTAAGTGAAATTGGATAGAAGCAGATTTAAAAGGAATATATCTCAATAAATTGCAGGAAATAGGAGCAATAGTGGCACTGAAAGAAATTGCATCAAGTCCAGACGAAGTGGCTGCGAAGTTCGCAAGCGAAGCTTTAACTGTGATAGGTGAAGAAGTACCCTACAAACTTACTCAACAAGTGCCATGCTGGACAATTGCCGATGTGCAGTACTGGGTGAAAAAGGTTGGTTTGACGGTATTGGACTCCCGATGTTCTGTTGGTTCATTTTATACTACTTCTTTATAATATCTGTTTCTTGTTATCGCTAACTTCCTTTTCAAATAGTATATCAGTAGCTATCTTTGTCCTTTTTTTCTTTTGATGCAAAGGATTTTACCTTTCTTTGGATGAGGAAAGTATGAGAATAGCTTCGTATGAAAATTCGAAATCCTAAGTTTTGAAACGAAATATTCATCTAAAATACTTTTGACTCGATAGAATGCATAAGTATTGGAAGAGAAGTGCAGTGTCACTTCTAAGGAATCTTTGTTTTATAGCATTTATTTTCGCTCTAACAAACAAAAAGTTGGGTATTTAGTTTAAAGCTCCCATGTTTTTTGTTTTTCTGATGTCCCTTTTCTTACTTAAAGTAAACACTTCTGGAAAAGAAAATTCTGAGATCGAACATGAAATGTTTCTTTATAAGGAGGACTTTGTTCATACAGCAATGATTGGAAATTTGTATTCTTAAATTTCTAGTCAATTACCAAGCCAAAAATCCTTATCATATTAACATATACGTAAATTTATGCAGATTGGCTTTGAATCCTATGCAGATGCATTTGCGAAGCATATGGTCGATGGTGATTTGCTGTTGTTACTAACTGAAAAAGAACTTGAACAAGATCTTCAGATGTCTTCAGCCCTTCTTAGAAAACGTTTCATCCGTGAACTGGAAAGCCTTAAAGCAAGTTTTTCTTTCGGAAATGTGGTTTTAATTCATAGGTTTTATTTCATAGATAAATTTTTAATTCATAGATAAGATTTTAATTCATAGATAAATCTATCTGCTGAATAATTTTGCTTATATTAGTAACTGGATTAAATGTCAGTCTGTTGGTCAGAAATGAAATGATTAAATTCCTAATTCGATGAAGATTTGATCATTAATCGGTACGTGTTTCATAAATTTGTGGTACTTTCAGATCGCAGCTGACTACGGAAGTGTGGACGAAAGTCAGTTAGATCAGTTCTTGATGTCGTTAAGTCCTGAATTATCAGTTTATACATATCAGATGCTTGGTATGGGACTAAATCGTAGTTTGCTGCCCTCTTTAACTGACGAGATGATGAAAACTGTGTGCGGCATGCATAATCCTATCCATAGGCTCAAACTACGGCAAGCATTGCAAGGTAAGATTTAAAATATCTCTCTCTCTCAATTTGGTACAATCGAATGATTATACCAAATTGAAATTTTATTGCAAATTCTTTTTAATAAAATCATGATAAAGTTTACGACGCATTACTTCATGGATTGTAAGAATTGTAGACAGCAAACATATCGATGACATTGAAGTTGCGATACTGAGTAAGCAAATTGATGTATTCATAAGTTATCGACGTAGTACGGGTAATCAACTGGCGAGCCTTATCAAAGTTTTACTTCAGCTTAGAGGATATAAGGTTAATATTTGTTTTCGTTTTTTTTTTTTTTTGTATGTAACTTGTGCGCGAATTCTCTTCATCAAGAATTCCATCTATTAAATATGTTTTCCTGTGCTATCGAAAACATATCACAGTTTGCCGAAATATGCACTCTTTTTCTCAAGCTGTAGTTGACAAAAATAATTTTTACACACACCTACAAAATGCATGGTTTTTACATATCTACAAAATACACGACTTATCCAATTCTTTATCTATGTTTTTATTGGATATCGTTTTGGTTTTTATCGACGATGATGATTTTCTTTTTTAAATTTCGAGTGAGATTTTTTATTTCTTTAAATAGTGCTTTATTATATTTTATTATATCCTTTCATCTCTGTTGTCGTGATATATTATGATTCTTATACACTCACGGTTGCAGGTATTCATTGATGTTGATAAACTGTATGCTGGTAAATTTGATTCATCATTGTTGAAAAATATCCAGGCGGCGAAGCACTTCATTCTTGTGTTAACACCAAATTCCTTGGATAGGTTATTCAATGATCATAACTGTGAAGACTGGATACATAAAGAGGTTATTGGAGGTTTTATGTAGTGACTGAGGATAGGAAGAAGAATTAGAATTATGCAGAAATATTCATTTAGTTTTGTTTTAATTCACATATTTCTTTTGTAACGTTCGTAATTGGTTTTTGTTTCTTCAGTAAAATGTTCTGAGCTTTTAAATTTTTCTTCAGTTAATAATTCTAAAATTTCTAAAATTTCAACTAATAATTCTAAAATTTAAGCAATAGTTTTGAAGAGATTAGGGACTACAATTATTGGGAAAATGGAATTGCATGGTTGAGATTTTGCGAGCAGATCGTAGCTAATGATTTGTGTTCCAGCTACGATGCGCTTTTGATCATCATAAAAATGTTATACCGATTTTTGATCAGCATTTTGATTTCCCCGCCGATACTGATTTGCCAGCTGATATACGACACATAACGCGTTACAATGGTGTACGTTGGGTACATGATTATCAAGAAGCTTGTATGGATAAAGTGGAACGTTTTATCAAAGGTGAACTGAACCGGACACCAAGTATTGGTCAGCATCAGGTATATTTTGTTAACAAATTTTTTGGTCATATCATGTGATAAAGCACGTAAGATTGAAAATACCGGTTGGTTTCATAGAATTGCCTATTTTTTTTAGAATGGTTGGTTTCATAGAAATTGCCTATTTTTTTTAGAATTGAGGAAAATAATCTTTGGAAGTTTAAACTAGTTAATAGTAGTGTTTTAATATTATAGCAATATTCGTATAACGTGTCTTTTGACTAGTAAACACCGGATTTTGTGAATGTTGTTGATTTTTGAAAGAACTGTGTATCGGTTATGGTATTTGTTTTAATTATAAGCTTTGTTCAGACATCGGGCGCATCAAGTGCAAGTAGCGGAACTCAGCAACGTAAAGTGTCTGCGCGATGGTCAATCGCGAAAACAAGCCAAAAATGTTCGGTAACAAGGCAACAGCACAGTGAACTGCCAAACAACCATTGTATGGTAATCTTTCCTGAAATGTTTTTGTTAGGATTTGCTTACATGTTAGCAAAATAGCGAACATTGCCAACATAAGTTGTTATTGATACTATCAATTATATGCAAAATCCACTGATAGTAGATTCTGCTTAATGGTTTATGTTAGCACTGGATTAGATTTCTTTTTTCCACTTTCTAGTTAGTAATAACTTTCACTTTACAGCGATCTTCGAGGTTTTGTATGGTCATATTCTTACGATTTCAATTAATATTTGATATATGAGAAGCACATTAAGCTTAATTCATCTACGTCTCGTTGAATTTGATTCATTCTGTATCACACTTTTTGGAACTTTGTACTTCTACCTGCTCTGTAAAAAGTTTCAAAAATTACTGAGTTGTTTTCAGTCACCTCGGCCGCCGCTGAGAAGCAGCGCAACAAGCAGCATCAGCCGTTCATGATTGATGCATATTTTCCTCCAAGTAGTTGTCTTATACATTACTGAATGAATGAAGGGCGGCGTAGAATTTTCTACGGGTTTTTGTTTTGATTCCGATGTACCTGATTCAATATTGGTTTTTCAGTTCAGTTCACTTGGTGAAAACATAAATACATGGGGTTATTGCTGAAATAGAACTAATTTTGATTCTCTTAAGAAATGCATAAAGAATTGCCAGACTGTCTTTGTTGTCAGCGAAATCTCCTTGAAAAGAAATTCAGGATACTGCCTTTACAGGCCCAATGATTGAGCCTATGAACCCACTATATGATGGGGGTTTCAATTCTTAGGCGTCCAACTTTATGGATAGTCACTTAATATGGATTATGTTGTTAGTTTTAGTCATCTAAAGACGAAATTATTCACACTGAGCGAAAGTTTTCGCACACTTCATAGTTAATTCTCGAAAAATCCTGAAAACTAATATGGTTAGGGTTCTGAGGATTTGGATCCCTAAAATTTGGAATTCATGCTTTCAGGTTGTTTCACCTTTACCAAGTGGAAATACCTCGTATTAAAATCAAATGCATAGTATTGTGCTAAGTGAATTAATTTATGCGGGGACAAATTAGGTATGTCAAACATTACTTTATCATTTATTTCCCGTCCTCTTTGCAACTGATTGAAATGTTGCATATCGTGTCAACTAAACTGGGAGGAGCTTATTCGAAGAACTGCTCAATGTTATCGCTCAATCAGCTGAACCTGTTTGTTGTGTAATAGGATCAAAAAAGAAAAAGATTTCTCAGTAATCGGACAAGAATATGAAAAGAAATAACAAATTATGGTGAAATATCCGATGCCATTTGATGTGGAAACTATATCAGTAATTATATGGTCACATATCACTTTGTTAAAATTCTGCATAAGCCAGATTCACCCGAAAATACGTGAGTTGCAAGCAGGCAACCTCACTTGCATACCAGATGAAAAATATGGTTACAAGGACTCTCTTACTAATTCTTTGCTTGTATATTGCATTTAAATTGTGATACGTAGAGTTTAGTCCATATTGTGATATGTCTCTGCCAAAATGCGTTTCTTAATTTATAAATTTGTTGTAAGTTTTCTTATGTTCAGCAATATTATCTTTCGAATTATGTTGTTGCTTCTACAAATATTCATATCTGTTTTTGCTGGATTAATTTGGAGGTCGGGTTTTAGAATAAATTTTAGCTCTCAACGCAACTGATTTTCGGTGGGTAATCAAATTAAGTGCTAGTCGCCCATATCCCAGTTGAAACTGTTTCATCATTAATTTGTGATTATGTACATTATGTCGAATATTTTGTGGGTTTCATTTTTTTCACTCTGTGATGTTATATCCCTAATAAGTAATATTTGAATAAATATTCTTTCAAGTAAGACCGGATAATCTTATTTCGATGTACTGAAACCTGACCCATATCAAGTTCAGCAAACGTACTACTTCGTACTGAATGTTTTAGACTTAGTTCAAAGCCACTAATTAAAATCCTGCTCTACGCTCATTTGCCTATTTGCAAATCTGCGCGTAAATGCACCCACTAGCCTATCTGTCCTTCGGTGTATTCATCCATGTTTCTTTCTGTGACGATGATAATATTCCGTAAGTCCTGTTGTGTATCGGTTTGTTAAACAGCATTCTCATTTCACAGTTGGACGATATCATAGCATGTTCGGATTGTTTGTGAAGGTGTTGGTAGGGTGGTTATGATGTTTGTTTTGTGAGATTTTGTCGATTTCAGATTGGACTATAAGGTGAGTGGATGAAGTATTCTGAATGGAGTATATTCAGAAAGTACTGTTCAGGGAGAGTCTCAAACGACCATTCGTTATTTCGAAGAAAAATTTGCATCTAAGGATACATTTATCTGAACACTATCAACAACCGCTTTTGCGGTGCCAACGTTGTGTTAATAGTAACAGCGGTTAGTACTTTTTATTCTCTATGGAGGTGTTGGTGTGTGGAAGGGAAAGGAACTAGGTCGCCGTGATCTGTGGATCTTATAGGAATTTGTACGAGTGATGAGGATCAGTCTTGATAAAAGCAATACTTTATGTTAAAAGTATCGGAATTATTCCATTTTGTAGATACTACCAGTATACAACAAATAGATATCCATCATTAAAATGTGATAATTCAGTTACTTTGCCGGCTTAGTATTCAAAGACTTTCAGTTCCACATGAACCAGAAGAGCAGACTACTATTGCGAAGATGGCAGTAAAGACGTATCAAAGATTGACTCCTCTGAAACATATACTTTATCGACCAGATAGTTATATTGGTCCTGCTTTTTTATCTGACGAGCAAGTTTGTATTTCTTATTTTGCATTTATTACAGGTAATTCGATGGAGGTTTATTGGAAAGAGTTTTTGAATGTTAGATTTTTTAAGAAATTTGTTAAGATTTCTTTGCAGTTCATATATTATTCATTTGTCTTTAGTCGATTTATGTTTACGATGCTATGATGAAGCGAATATTAAGAAAAGAAGCACGAATTGTGCCTGGCTTATTGAAAATTTTTGATGAAATTCTGGTTAATGCGGCTGATAACAAGAGGCGAGATCCACAAATGACAATTATAGCCGTTAGTATTGATAGGTTGGTCGTGTTTTTCAGCAAACTGTTAATATATATATATATATATATATATATATATATAATATATATATATATATATATATATATATATATATATATATATATATATATATATATATATATATATATATAT